>NW_009725656.1:0-15960 GCF_000703405.1 Apaloderma vittatum
TGAGCCGCCAGCTTCTCCAGCAGAATGCTGGAGTATATAAGTATGGAGTAAGTAAGTATATATCTGTAGGTAGGTGTGCTTCTCTGCTAGTTAACAGGAAAAAAAAAAAAGAAGTTATTTGCCAGGAAGGCAAAAGCAAATTCTGTTTGCCAGATGTGACTGTTTGACACGGCTGTTAACCCAGGTTGGAAAGACAGAAACAGTTCTGGAAAATCCCGTACCTGTCTGATATTTTGGTGAAGGGCTGAGATTTTGTGTTTGGGGTTTTTTTAAGGGGGCTACAAGTTTCTTGCTTTTTTTGGTTGGAAAGATAATTGAACTCAAAACAGGAATGTAATTTGCTTTCAGTTTTATATAGTGAAGGGATGTGGAAGTCTTAGAGCATCTGTAGTGTTGTTGCTTTTGATCTTAAGTCCCTGACCTAGATTATATAACTGAAGTAGACAAAAAGGTTCAGTTTCTTGCCAGCCAGCCCGCAATGCATGAAACCCAGTTAGCTGGTTCACTAAATTAAAAAATTTTGAAGTAAAAGGAATGAAAATATGTGGCTATAAAATTCGAATTAACAAATTATGACTATCAAAAAAAAAGTTGATCAATTTACATTTTCCCTTTCAACAGAGTCCGTTGATGCTTCTATCTAGAATTGTTCAGAAGATCATATTTAAACCACCTATGTTCTTAAAACTATAGAAATACATTTACAACATATGCATATATTACAGATTGTGGTCTCCATACACAATTTCTTTTCATGTATTTTTTATATTTAGTTCCTAACTTTTATTTTTCTTTGATCATTCTATACCTCCTGCTTCTGTAAAGGATATTTTTCCCAATTTTGTTGAATCTACAGGAATCTCTCATAGACTCCATTAAAATACAGCTAAGCTTTACATTCATTCAAGATTTTAAAGACACTAGTAAGCTTATTTCTGAACATCTGTCACCACTACAGTAATAAATTGTGAAGTAGAGGCTGGTAACCAGGCAAGATTTCTTCAAAAATTTGTTCAAGGTGTGAACATGTGCAATAAATACCACAGATCCCCTGGAAAATCCTTGGTGAAACAAAATTGGTTTATTTTTTCCTACCATCTTAAGTGCATGGATCACTCTATGGTCTTTGCACTTTTTTCAATTTCATGGAGAAAAGTACCTGCATGTATGCGTTGCTAAAATACCAGGTTGTACCTTTGTTCATACATACTACATTTAATAATATTAATAGTATTAATAATAACTACATTTCATTGTAGTTATTATTAAGGTGTCATAATGTGTAAGCAGCTGATCAGGTGTTGAT
Source organism: Apaloderma vittatum (assembly GCF_000703405.1). Lineage (NCBI taxonomy): Eukaryota > Metazoa > Chordata > Aves > Trogoniformes > Trogonidae > Apaloderma > Apaloderma vittatum. The sequence continues at coordinate 1,307 of NW_009725656.1, forward strand.
TAACAGATAGAGTTGGTACAGCACATTAAAAATGAGGATAGGAAGATCTGTAAAGGCAGTGAGTGATGGGTAGGTTTGTCTTGCAGAACAACGGTGTGAAATAAAACACCTCTCCCAGGATTATGGTTTGCCTTCCTAGGAATGGAGAAGTAGAAGTGAAAGCTGCCGGGCTGCGCTCTATACAAGATGCATCCATGGGAAAAAAAATTGGGATGTGTAGAAAGAGGTGAAGCAAACTTGTAATTACCAGGCTATTAGCTTAGTAAAGAGCTTTTGGCTCTTGTGATTGACTTATGGCTGGGAGCGCAGAGGACTGCCCTCTGGGTGCTTATCTGCAGTGATAAGCAGCAGAATTAGTCCTCTGGGTTGGCTGTAGTCCTGCTGCCTTGTCAGCAGCTAGCAGACAAAGTGTAATCAATCTTGCATCTTTCACAACTTCTGGATTCAATTTAGAAAATAAATAAGAAAATGATCAGTGTTTCTCTAGCAAGTGGTGACTGAAATCAACTGTTATCATTAAGCACCTTGAATAATAAATAAGAGAAAACCCATGTACAAATATAGCACAAGTCTATTCATGCGAGTGTTTGCTCTGCACCTAGCACAGAGGTATCCTGAATGCTCTGTTCATTCATCCTTTTTCCTAATCTTCCATGCAGAAAAACTTCCTCCAGGAGATCCTCATGCTTATTTTTTCATTTTGGCTCTGAAGATGACAAGCCTTTTTCAGTGCGAAGTGTAGCTTTACTCATTGAGTTGCTCTCGTTTTGGAGGTCATACTCTCTGAGTCTTATCTCGGTCCCTACTAGTTTTTCAGTTTTGGAGGCAAGTAGTTCTCTGAGTGATGGGCATACTGAGCTGCTGCATTTCGGTAACTGTGAGAGGTAGACTGAGAAGTTGGATTTTTCATCTCTCTCTCATACCTTCTCTTGTTACACAGCACTGTTTGCTACCTACAAGCATTACGGGAAGACTGAGAGCTACCAAAGCTTCCATCCCAGGCTGTAAGGACTAATTCATGAGAGCAGATATGTGGTTGGTGTCTTGGCAGCCAGAGTAATCCAACCTGTTAGCTCTTCTACTGTGATACTCCCCAGTTCCTCCTCCATGATGACACACCACCTCTGTGCTGGTGTTTAGTAGTGCTGCACCCCGGGACTGCCTGCCAGGGCCTCCTTCCTGAACCACAGTTCAGGCTGTTACTGTTGATTTTTATTCCAGGAAAAATTGTTCTGTGCTCTAGCTACTTTTTGTCATGATCACACATCTTATTTCCTATTTTAAGGCATAAAGAATAGCTCTAGCATTGATCTGGGGGAAGAAATACTGCAACCAGTGTTTTTTGTCATCCAGATCTTGTTTGACTGCTCTGTTTCTGTGTTCTTTGTTACCTTTCTGTCATCTGACCACTTATGTCTCAAATCTGTTTGACATTAAGTCTTATGTTTTGCAGTTAAGCAAAACTTCAGCGAGTATGGTACAGAAGCACCATTTATCTAAGCAGAAATCATGACATTCCATAATTTCTTTGTGACTCATAATAAGTTGACTATAAAGCCTAGCTTTATAAAATTAACCAGCCCCAAATCCTGTATGTTAATTAGAGATTATTGATGCCTCAGTTCTTGTGTGCAATACATGTGGTGTGATAATCTGTCAAAAGAGTTTAGGTGTTCTTGTAGGATATAGCCTTTCATACCCTTGAGATTTATAAGGTTTCTTCTCTTGAGGATCTAACATGATGAGAATGCTTAATTCAAATGACACATGCAGTTTGTGCCTCAGTTTCCAGTACTGCTAAATTTAATAAAATTATCAATAATATACACTATAAAGTTTTCCAGTTTCTGGTTCTTTTACTTTCCTCATGCAGATTTGTCTAAACAATTGTGTCACAACAACAACTACTGGTTCCCACGTCATCAATTTACTTTTTCAGCTGTACTGAGTTATGTACTGTATATGTTTCCTAAGCAGTCTGATTCACTTCTAAGGGAGACAGAACTTTATGCAGAGAAACATGAAAAGTCTTTTAGTGAATTTTTTTGTAATGCTTTTGTCCTTGCTACCTCATTTGCACCCACAGTGGTAGTATTGTCATTGATCCAACAAAGGAGCAAATGCAAAGCAATCGTGTCGCATTATTTCTGGCAGTGCAAGCATGCCAGGAAGAAATTGTGCCAGTTTCAACCTTTGTTACGAATGTCACCATTAGAGAAAAGACCGATAGTTTCTCGGTGGCACTTGAGAATACAAACATGTTTTCCCCTGTCCCAGTTACAGGCTTATGGAATAGTATTTTAAGTTGCTTAAGTACTCATTAACTTAGTTGCTATGAGATGGAACATGTTAGATCACACGAAGAAATCTTTTTGATGATATCCAAAGAGGCTGTGGTAAAAAACCTTATGTTATCCGTTATTTTTTATCAAGAGAAACTGGCAGATGTTTAAGCCAATTCTGTAGTATAATGATGGTCATGAGAAGTAACAGTTCATGTTAAAAGGCATTGATTATGAAGGTTACCAAATAAACTGCGTTAGTATAAGACTTTGTTTACATTAAGGAAGTTGTTTTGATTTGGGCTCAAATCAGGATAAGCTTACAGCTTGTTTTTCGGTGGAAGTTAACTTCCTCTCTAAAATGCTTTTGTATTTAGTTTTGGACCAGAAGTAGTAAAGGTACAACTTGTAACTGGATGAACATTTATTAGCTTCAAGAGTGAACTATTTTATGTAAAATTCTGGCTTCACCGATCTCAGTGAGAGTGTAGTTTTATCACCTCTCTTTAGAGCAAGTCTCTCCTTTGACAAGAGTGAAGAACGACAATCAAATCCGAGACCAACCATAGTGCGGAGTTTTCTATCATGTCGCTGTTACACAAATGAAAATATTTTTTGGGTCTAAAGCACTGTTAATTTGGCACCAGCTGGAGTCTGGAATTAATTTTAATTATACAGTTTAAATCTAGGTAGCACCACTGAAATCAGTCATGTAATTGCAAACAATTTAATTGAATTGAGGCTTATATTTTGAATACATATTAATAAGGGTTTACATTTCTTTAACTGTTTAATAAAGATTCTCAGACTTCTTCAAGAAGCATTATAAACCAATAAAATACAATGTCATGGTGGAATTGAGTTTGAACCATACGGTAAGAGATAACAATGTACAAGATACCCTGTATTTAAAAAGGAGTTTTGTACATCAGTGTTGTGCAAGTGGGATGTATATGTCTCAGTATTCATGGCTCCGAGTTAGATGTCAGTGATTTTTTTATGAGAGACTAGTTCTCTCAAACACATGCTGAATTAGAATTATTTTGGTATTTCAACGAAATTCATAGACTTTAAGGTTATAGATTCTAGTGCTATCTTTCAATAGCATTAGCTATCAAAATCCTTTTTAAAATTCATGATGATTTGCTTTCAGGTGCAGTGTTAGGCTGTGATTGCTAAGCTTTCTTTGCTATTCCATCACCAACTCTTCCTTTTTGACAGGGATAGATCTTTCAAGACTGGAAAAAGTAACTTCTGTTTACATGCAGATTATTTATCTCAACTGCAAGCCCAAAGTGCAAGAAAATAATGTTTCCAATTATTTAAGTGGTAGAGTTTCCTATTAACTGCTATGAATAATTACAACAACTGCTCTTTTTGTTTATCACTCTTGAGGAGAAGAGTTTAGAGCTACAATTTTGCTTTCTATGTAAAGTCTGCAGTTCTATGATTTAAATAGGTTAGCTAAAAGAGTCATTTAATTATATACCGCACATAATGTGCAGCATTAGTTACCTCATTGATGTTTATAAATGTGTAAAGAGTGAGTGCCGGGAGGACAGAGCCAGGCTTTTCTCAGGGATGTCCAATGATTGCGCAGGGGGCAGTGGATACAAGGTGGAGCACAGGAAGCTCCACAAAATCATTAGGAAAACCTTTTTCCCTGTGCAGGTGCCAGAGCCCTGGCCCAGGCTGCCCAGAGAGGGTGTGGAGTCTCCTGCTCTGGAGACTTTCAAACCCGCCTGGACGTGTTCCTGTGTGGCTGCCCTGGGTGACCCTGCTCTGGTAGGGGGGTCGACTGGGTGATCTGTGGGGGGCCCTTCCAACCTCCAACATTCTGTGGTTCTGTAACTCTTTTTGGCTAGCCCTGCATGAATGAAATAGCTCTTTCAATCTAATATTTTGGTTTTATGATTGTTAATATCACTGTGTCACTGTGTTGTCTTAGCTCTGATAATAGGAATAAGGCTGCTATGAAAAGGATATTCAATATGTGATACCCTTATAAGTTCCAGTAAAAATACTCTTTATAGTAGGCAAAGAATAGCAGTCATAGAGAACTGATGTAAGTATTCCATTCTGTAAAATACTCTAAGGTGAGACTGTGCACAGAACAAAAACTAATGCTTCTTTCTTTCCACTTCAGCCAGACAGGGCAGGTAAACAACCTGATACCTGACTGCTGTCTAGGGTGGGGGTAGTGACCGTATGTATTTTCCTCATCTACTCGAAGGGCTAAAGGTTGCAGGACCCGTTTCTAGACTATCCATCTTGACACCTCCTCCCTTAGTGGTGCCAAGGCTGATCATGATGCTACCTTGCTCCCAGCCTCTGATGTCTGCCTGTACTCTGAAATGAGCCTTATCTCAGTTCTGCAGCTCTTTGAACGCTCCTTGGAGTCATTGATCTGTTTCTTTTGAATTCAGTGGACACCGGATTGAAATCATAAAGAAAGAAGATTAAGTAAGTCGTGAAAAATAATCTGTTGATAAATGAGAATCCCGAGTCTCTGGATTATTGAGGATTTGATGAATTAGTGGGAAAATACGGTATCACTCATTGCACATTACTTCTCTTCTTACTTTAAAGTCCGAACCAAATTACTCCCTACACAGTCAACATTTGGCTTTATGAAATTTGGCTGAAAAACTAGATTTCATAAAGGGAGGCTCACAGTTAAATTTTTTACTTCAGCCTGTCTTTGACCTGGTTCAAACACTTCAAATTTTGCTTCGGTTTTTGTATCTGCAAAATGATGGAATACTTTGCTAGCATCTTCTTGTTGTGGTTAGCTAAGAAACAGTTGTAGGGCTGTAAGCCTTTTCTAAGTGACAGGGGCCTACAGGGCTATGTGCTTGGCAGACTTCATAGAGCAAGTGATCAGTCTAAATGGTCCATCATTGCAGAGGAGAATGCATCTGTGGAGAAAAAACAGTAGATAAAAAAAGAATATCCATCTGGGGCAAACTGAATTACAGATGAAACGTTTTCCAGTTAATTAATTAGTTGTAAATGCTGGGAAGAAAAAGTAGAATAGCAGAAAAAAAGAATTTGCCATAAGTGCCGAAAGAATTAAAGACTGGACACAGACTCTGACTGGCATGTTAAAAAAGAAAATTGTAAAACGCGTATCTACAGAATTCACTAAATGTCTGAAATGGCAAATTTCTCACAGGCAACCAAAATTAATTACAGATCAGCTCTGGAAGTCCTTAAAACTAGAAAGCGATTCTTTGATCTAAAAGATTTTTTTTCCCTTAAGCATGTAGGGAGTAGCAAGAAAATGGGTCTCTCTTTGGGAGGAGGGAAAAAAAAAAGTTTTTTTTAATTGCAAGTCAACAGGAGAAGGAAATTAATTCTCATAGACCAAAAGAATGATTTCCAATGCATCATATTATTTTTATTAGTTTTGCAGCCTTTTTAATGCACAGCATGGCAAGTTCGCAACTATTCCTCTCCAGAACATTCTGGTGGAGAAACTGATATCAGACTAAAAGCAGAACATTAGGCTTTTGCCATGGGTACCATCCAGACTTATTCTAAAGTTATTAAGAGACACTCGATTCAGAATGTCTTATTTTAATTCTTTCCTCTGCATAATACAGCTGCCTCTGATTTTGGCTATTGCTTATGATAATTGCTCTTAGCTTCTAAGCTGATTTTAAAAGAAATTGTCCATTTCCTTCACTTGGAGCCCTAATTTGGGACACAGTTGTTTGTCATAAAGGCATAACATAGAATAATGCTGTAACAGGGGTTTGAAAGAATTTAAACATCGTAACTGTAAACTAAACTGTAAAACCAAATGGCAAAATCTTCTCCTTCGCTACAGTCACTTTGTCCTGTGTTTTCTAGCTGAAGAACTCGTATGTCTTCTTATATCCCGTAGATCTACATACGTAAGACCAACAATAACTTATTCTGTTATATAAGGTAATCAAGCTCCCTTTTCCATTCATAACTTATTGTTGAAAAGTATCTGAAGGTCTACAAAAGCCAATTAAAAGACAGCTTACTGATGTGTACCACATAGTATATTCAAATCAGGCAGGGGAAAAAAATGTTTTCCAGCTGAGCTCGTGCAATGAGCTCTCATATTCTTCACTTTTGCATATGTACATGTGAGCTACCAGAAAAATGGAAATACGCAATGAATGAAACCATTAGGAAGAAACATTAATTAAAGCAGGTAGAAGCGAAGGTGTGTAATAGGAATTGTCCATGCCAGCAAACTAAAAGTGGAAAAAGATCTTGAAATATTAATACGTAAGTCTTGGAAGCATAATGTCTTTGCTTTCATACTAGGGAATAATGCAAGTGGACACTGACAAGAAGTCAAATTATTTGGATCTGCCTTGGTCATTAAGGGCCATTGGACATTTCGACTGTGTCTCAAGTGACAAAAGAAAGCATGACTCATGTAAAAAGAGCTAAAAATTTCACAGAATCCTTTGCTCTTAACCACCTCATTTGAAAAAAGTAATGTTCTCTGAAAGAGGAGAAAAAAATATCATTTACTTTGCAGGGATTTTGACAGGGCTTTCATAAATTCATTAGTTAAATTGTGATACCAGTTTTTATACATGAAGACATTTACATATATACAGAATATTTGAGAATGGCATACTGAAATGGCTTGGATTGCGTGACCTGATACGGTGCAACTTGACATTTATCTGAAGAAAAAAGTTTTATATGTTTTATACGTTTATGTAGTTGGAGAAAAATGCTGGCTGTTCTTGGATTTCTTAAGAGAAACTGAAACTTTTGTCATTTAGTCTGTGTCTCAAGTGGTCTTAATATAGAGGAACAGTCAGTATGATAATTCTGTAAGAGAGAAATTTCCAGCAGCAACTTTCTGTGGAGTGACATACTGGACACCAGGCTTATTCACTATAATGCTGTCTCCACAGTCATATGGGGACATCAAGGAAGATTCCAGCTGTTTATTATTTCCTGCCTCTTGAAAGCTCAATAATTACATTTTGAATACCTGAGATGGAGAATGACTGAGTCCTGGGTTTCCTCTGACAGCTGGACATGGAGTCTACAGACATGAGGAGCCGACATGTTTTCCTTTGACAATCCCATTTAATGCTAATACACAGCTTCAAAAATGCCCAGAGCAATTAAAAACTTAATTCTGCTTGTATTACCTGTTTGTGTTGAGTATGGGAATAGTTAAAATTATTGACCAAGGCTAGGGAAATTTAAAGTGCCAAGGACATCTGGTGAACACTGAAGAAAATGGAAAAGACCAACAAGCCCTGATGGTCACACAGGTCCAGTAAATATCGGAGGACTGGAAATGGCTGCAGTGGGAAGAGAGCTGGGTTTTGCTCCATCCAAGACGCAGATGGTGTCAGCAGGAGTGAGTTGTGTGAATGAGAAGCTTTGAAGAGATTTTCAGAATGTCCTGGAGCCTTTCAATACTATGTTATTAATTCAGAAGACAAACCCTAAATTAAGCCAGCTTATCACTAACAAAACTGAAGTAATCTTAGTAAAAAGAGGTGAAAACTACTTGTATAGGACTACCAAGATGCCCTCGGTTTGCTTAGTGCTGTGCCTTGCAAAAAATCTTGTGTACCCAGCTTGCTTGTCTTTGGAAGTGCATGTCAGGAGTGAAAAAAGTGAAATTCTTAATATTTTTATTTAAGTCAAACAGTAAGTATAAATAAGAAATCAGTATATACCAATATTTGACTCGGCAAAAAAAGAGAAAATCTGATAGTAAATCCCATTAAGTGGTGTGAAGTATCAATAATATATTAGGATAATTTAATCTGAAATTCCCCTGGTATTAGATCTTTTAAGTATGTGCATTTATTTCACTCAAATAGTTTTCCTTTAAGAGCACAAGTTGGATTTGTAGCTGCTGTTCAAATTAATTGTCGTATTGCTCTCAGTAACATTGGACTGACTTTCCATGAAACTTTCACATTGAAAAGTTTTAACAGTATAGCTGAGTTTTAGTCAAGATGAACCTTTGAAGGAACATGAAAATAGCATTGATTTGAAGTGGCTGGAAGAAACTGGTTAATGAGTTGATACAGATTCAATTATCTTTGGTTAGATGGATCAAAAACTACCTTAAACATATTCTTAGTAGAGCAAACATAGCTTTCAGGATTCCAAAATGCAAGTGTCTAAGTGTCAGTGTCAAAAAGGACGAAGAAATCCCACTGCGCCTGTCTGCTTTACACACAGAATCCTAAACCAAGCCTTCACCATCTCATCTCTGAAATGCCAATGGGTGTTTCTACCTCTGCTGTTCAATGGGATAAAGCTGGGTAAGGGTATTTATCTGTCTCACTGGATAGTTTTCTTGTATGTCTCTTGCACTGAAATTTTAAAGGATTTCCAGTAGCTGCATTTTCAGACCCTTGCCTGCACCGTGACCCATTGCCTCGAAGTGATGGTGAAACACAAGTGAATCTGGATAGTCTGATCATCTTCCATCCCTTTCCTTTGTTACAGATGCCAAAAGTGAACAGACAGGGATGTTCAGTCTTTTCCTGCGTACAAGGAAACTTGACTTTTCAGATATAAATGAAATTACAACTGGATGCAAGGGTTTTATGAAATTCATTTATGATTCATGATTCAAGGGTTTTATGGAATTTCTTTATGAATCATGATTCAATCTATTTTACAGCTTTGTACTTGAAAGAAGTTACAAACCATTGGAAAGAGTTTCCATTTCTTCAAGTGAAGAATGACCTAATAGGACCAAACTGCATTTAAGCAATTGTGCATTTTCCTGCGCATTATTACACATGCAAATGATTGTAGAACAAATCTTGCAGTTTTTAAAGAAAGAATAATTGGTTTGGTATGGTGATTGCTTAATAATTAATATCAGAAATCTATTAAATTAATTTAATTGGTTTAGTATGATGATTGCTTAATAATTAATAGCAGAAATCTATTAAATTAATTGTAAGACTTTGAGGTGTTTAGATACATTCATGTGACAGGGAAAGTTTGTTGTATGCGTACAACACCTCTCTGTAATCCAGCTGTAGAGGTTACACTGTTAATCCATCGAAAGTTTAAATTTGAAGCCATCTGTAAAACCTCTTTCTTAGTTAAAAAACAAGAAGAGGTAGAAACTACAGTTTCAGTAGTCTGTGAAGCTTTAAATGATTGTCTGTTCAGTAACAAACATTGACAGGGGTTTGTGATGCAAGTTAGTATGTCTAAAAGGAGATGAAGATACCTTTAAGGAGAACCTTGAAAATATCTGTCACTTAAAAGTAGATGAAATTGGAATTTTCCCTTTATCTATTTGGTTTTTCGCTAGTATTTCCCCACTCTGCAAAAGTAATTTTCAGCTCTTCAAACATGTTCAATGTGTAGTTTGGGACTAGAGTTTGATGTCAGTTATAATTAAAGTCTTTCTAACGGTGGGAGTTGGAAGATGCTATTTTTGTTTCTAAAAAATGTCTTCTCTCTGAATTAGGGTGGCATTTTTATGTGGAGCTTAAAGGCATGTGGTGAGATAGGACTGAAAGGTGGGAGAGGATGCAGTGTCATAAAAACTCTGTGCAGTTCATACACAAACCTACTACTTAACAGTAGTAGGTAACTTTTAAAAACGTATTTTTGCTCTGATTTCATATATATTGCATACACATGACTATGCTTACATATGAATTCCATCTTTCCTTAAGGATAGTTTTAGTTCCTTCTGAGCACAGATTTTTAAACCCAGTTCAAGCTATATTTATTTCAACCTAGGATTTTTTGTTTAAAACAGACTTTTTTTTTCAGCAAAATACAAACCTGTATATTAAAACTGTAAGAGTTATGTGGTAATATATGAAGGTTTCAAAAAATAACCAACCACCTTATAGAAGAGTATTTTTCTTTTTAAAGTATAAAGTTTACGTCTAAATCACAAGTTATTTTTAACTTTTTTAAACCCGTACCAAAATACTGAGGGAGTAATCATGTAAGGAATTCCAAGACAGACATATCTAATATCAGAAAATCAGTCTGACACAGAAAAAAAACTGTAGTATACAGTGATTTTATCATGACTATTACCTACCACGAACTACTTTTGATGAGGAGGATTAACTTTCAAAGAAAGCAGTAGCTGACCTTGAATTCCTCCTTTAATGTGATTATACAATTAAATCTATCTCATCCATGTGTTGCCCTATAAATCATTCCAGCCTAGTAGCAATATTTCTACTTTCATGAGGATCAGTTAAAGGAAATCTTAATAGTTTTCCATTCCTTCATTCTTTTTGTCTTGTTTCGTAATCATAGGATTCTGGATGATTGAATGTTATCTGTATGTCACTGCAGAAAATACTTACACCTCAAATACAAATACTAAACAACATTGAGCAAAGCTAACTCTATGCAATGTTATTCAGCTTATAGATTCCCTTAAATTTTCATTAATATTTGTCTGCTGTTTTTTCCCATCTTTCCCCATTACATATTCATTTTCTAGTAGAAGGTTGAAGTGAGCATTGTAAGATACAGATGGCTGATACAGGAGTAACAGTATTTAATAACACTTGTGAGAATGACTGTGTGTTGACTGAAACTATTTCTGTGCATTGAAACTGCAGTGAAATTGCTGTGCTGAGAAAACTGCTGTTGAATCAGACTATTAATCAAGGAAATAAAATAATTTGTTTCATTCGTTAGGGTCACTAGGCAAAATTAACTACAGCTTCTCCTTCAGACGGATAGAAACAACTGTATTTAATGCAGAATAGTGACAAACGCAGAAGTTGCTGATAGAACAAGGAAGGGATTTGGAATATCAATTCTCTGCAAATCTGTGTGATGAAATTATCCTAGTGTACAATAATGAATGCTCAACTGTAATGAATATAATAAGTCTTTCACATCATTTTTTTATGTGCATCTGTTTTTTTACTGAATCATTCTCTTTCTTCTGAGAGTCAGCAAGGAGTTCGAGCATATTACTCTTGTAGTTTCTTGAATCCGACTGATTAACTGCATACTCATACTTGTTCCTACAAACCGCTACTATTTTAATGCAGAGGAGGAAGCTGCTCTTAAAGCTTTCGGAGACTTGGTATGTGAGAATGGAAACTGTCGTGCCTGCAGAAAGCAGCACGCACTATGGCCAGTGGCTACGGACACATTGCCACTGCCACTTTGTCCCCCAAGGCTCCCTCTTCTATGCAATTATACCTGAGCCCATGGGAACGATATCAGAGCTCAGGGTGTTAATAGTCTCAAGATCACACAAGAGCCAGTGTCTGAATTGATCCTAGGCTAGAACATAAGTCTTTCATCTTTAAACTAGCTTACTGAATAGTCCTTAAAAAAGGCTGCTAAACTAGTCTCTTTTTTTCTCTACTGTGTAATTCAGACCCAAATCGTATCAGTGTAATTCCATGGTTTTTACTTGTTTGTAACTGTTGCAAGTCATTCCACATGATTTTTTTTGTCTGCTTTCTTTATCTCAATCTATTTTTTTCTAGTTGGATGATTATAGACAGGCTATATTAAATAAGAAACTCTATTTTAATTGCCTGCACTTATGTTTTTAGGTACAGGTTGCAAAGCCATGCAATGTCTAAGAGGTAAGGAGAGCAAAGTTAACCCAGTGCTGTCTCTATATACCATATTCTCTTTAATAACCAGGCACCTATACATCTGTTTTGGATGGCAGCAGATTTTGCAAGAATGTAAAAATATAGGCTGTTAACAGTGTCATCTCAGCGACGAGTAGCTGATGTGCAAAGCTGATTTTAGAACAGGGAGGCACAGAGCTCTACTTGCAGCACTCTGTAAATGAGAGCATTCCTCCCCTCTGAAAGTCTCTGTTTAAGTCCTGGGTAGATTTTGCTTCTATCAATTTTTCTAGCTGTTTTGTGAAGCCAAATAGCTGTCACAACATTATGTAGCACAAGTTTCAAATTCTGTATCTTTGCCCTACAATAAGTTATTCACTTTCCTTTGTTTTGAATCTCATAACTAAACCTGGAAAACTGTGAGCATTAGTTCTTTACCTCCATGCCTTTTGTATGTGAGCATATAGTAAGTAAATGTTTTACACTCCAGAAGTGTAATTTTATGAATGCACTGTAGCAATAGCGAGCAATAAGACTTTACTTACCTGAAGAGTAAGCTTTTAACCTTCAACTTTCCTGCTATTATGTATGAATGATGAATATCTTTTTTCAGCCACAACAGCTGTTTAGAGTTGCCAGAAACAGATTGATTTATGTAATAACTTGATAAACTTTTGCCATAGATACTGCATCCGAAAGTGTATCTCTACGTAGGTACATACGAGCACTTTGAGGTCTGAGTGGTGTGTGTAAGTGGCTGGTGTCAAGACTTTCTGTTCTATTCTACATAGAATATGTAGTGCAAAAAGAAAATCTGGGAGACAAAGAGCCCCTCAGCCTCTGCCTCTGAATATGTAGAAATCAGATTTGATCCTTTGACACTAAGCTGCCTTTTCAGTTACAAATGCAGAAGTCAGGTAGGAAAGAAGTGATGGAAGCAGTATGATACTCTGTTTTTGAAAGATTTCCCTTTGCTAGTTGTATTTGGTAATGAAGAAAAGAAAGGTGGACCAAACAGTATCTTGGAGTCATTCTGATAGGAAACTATGAAGAATTACTGTGATGAAATATTTAAATGATACTATGATATGCCAGCAAGTGCTACTTAATTATCTGGCTGCAATAAAGGTGTTGGAAGCAGAACACCCAATCTAACCCATAATTCCCAATGTAATTTTGTTCACTGTAATTTAGACTCTGTGAAAACACACAACAGGAACTTAAAGCGATGCACCATTAACAGTTTTTGTAAAATGCTTTTATTTACAGATTGATTTTGTTTCAAAACATGTATTTTTGAAATGAGTAAGGTGGACAGAAATAAAGCACGAATGGCTCTAGGAGTTCATAATGGAATGCTGGATATTTTAGGACTGCATCACAGATTTTTATGTTTTCCCCACTAGTAATATTTCAATGTGGCATGACAACTGTCTGGCTGCTTATGTCAATGCTCTTGCAGAAGGATTCAACTTTACCCTTTTTTTTTTTATCTCTCAGATACGTCTTTGCCTGGAAAGTGTAGGTGGAGTGATTTTCTTTCTTGATCTCACATATGTAATAAGAAACAGAAAACCACCAACACCAGTGATTGGGAGACTCATTTGAAGTTGAGTCCTCTAAGTTACTGTTTAAGACAGTATTATAACATGGGAGATAGCAGCACAGATTCTTTTGGATTAAGGCCCAAGTTCTGTACAGGGCTTCATTTCAAAAGAGCCCTTAAACTACTCAGCTACAGGGGAAAAGAAGTACCTGGCACCTCTCCTGATGATTTTGAAAATCTGACTCTGTTGGTTTGGCGTTTTCTTCCACCTAAACCCAATAATTTCAAGCTCTTTCAGTTCACTTTAACTTTATTCACTTTGTAACCTCTTCAGTCTGTTGGAGAAATCTGCTTTCTATTTGTTCTGCAAGATGAGTATACTCCTCTTTGAACTGTTCTGTTGTTAGAAATGGAATTGTGTGGAGTCAATTATTTTTCAAGGTGAATAATATATCACAATCAGTTCCTGTCCTATGAATTGTAGTTATTTTACCTAGCAAAGCATAGTTTTCAGCTGCAATTAGTTACTTCAGCAGAGTTTAGTAGGTATCTTTCATTGTAGAAAGTCATACTGCTGGTCTCTGCCTAAAAGCTCTTTTTAAAGATTACATTTGGATATTCATTCTAAACCAGGCAACAGCTATTTATATTTCAGGTAATATTTGCTGAATTTGGTAAAAATGTTCAAGTTCCTACAAGATACAGCAATCTGGCAACTCAAATTGAGAATTCTGAGACTGATAGTCAGTTTTTAAGGTATTTCATAGAATCATAGAATGGCCTAGGCTGGAAGGGACCTTCGAGATCATCTAGTCCAACCTCCCTGTTCTGGGCAGGGATGCCACCTCTCGACTAGACCAGGCAACACGTGGGGACCGAGCGGGAATTTCTTTGCTTCTCTTCTTACCAGTTTCCTCAATGAAGGGGAAGCCTTAAGTTCTGTGCCTGGATCTGTTAGTAACTTTGTAAATCTTCTATCAGGAAGTATTTAAAAAATAATTCCCTCAGTTGGCCAGGTCACTTAAGGAAATATTTTCAATCATGGAGTTGACGTCAATTTTTTTTGGATAATAAATGAGGTAAATGGACACTTGGCATCTCTGCTACTGTCATAAAAGCATTTTTATATTGTGTCAGTGCTTTCAGTAGATGTTTAGGATTGAACCGTTGCCATTAAGATTATATAATGACATTTATGGAATCAAAACATGCAGCGCTACAGACTGGGGGAGGTGTGGCTTGAGAGCTGCCTGG
>NW_009725657.1:0-34032 GCF_000703405.1 Apaloderma vittatum
AAAAAAAAAGGACAGAATGTGTTTTCCCATAAATCACACAGGTAGAGCAGTATACAATTATTGTAATGCAGGGCTGACATTCCTTTATGCTGTACAGTCATCTACTATTGGTTGCCATAAACATTATAAATCAATGCACAATGTAACCATGTGATGCAGCTTAAAACATCAGAATCTGAACCTGATGCAAGATGCCAACAATAAAACGTTTACCCCTACCTCCATCACTTGTTTAAAACTTGTTTGCTGGCTTCCTAAACTTTCTCATGGTTCACACTTGACATCAGTTGGTACGGCAAAGGGACTGTAAATTAGGAGTGAAAAAGAATTCCCAGCCATTGACCTCCATCAAATAGCTTCTGGCAGGCCATGACTGTGGCAAATTGTTTTCACTTCTCATGGCAATTTAAATATATTTTTCCTTTGCATCCTAAAAATAATTTAAAGAGAGTTAGTATATTGATGGCTCACATTAGAAATTCATGTAACTTAAAGTTGAAATCACTGATTACTCATGGCCTCTAATGTTTCTCAAACATTTTTCTTTGGAGCTGGAGATGTCTAGCATTAAATGGATGCCTTTGGTTTTTAGTGGGTTTAGAGTAATATTCTGGAGTTTAGATATTCATAAAAAAATTTGCCTAGGCCTCTTATTTCTCATCAGCAATTGTCTTGAGACGGCTGTTTGTCGTGTATGAATCCTCTCTAAGGCTACTTGCATGACTGGGTTTGACTGCGCTCCAATCCTGATCTGGATGTATTGGATAGGAAAGTGGCTATCAGGGAACTCTGCTGTGGAGGATAGAGACCTAAAGGCAGTTTGGGAACAGTGACAGCTCTTTGAAAGGTAACAAGAACAAAATTGCAGTCAGTTCTGAAATCCAGGATGTAATGTACCTCAGGAAAAAGCTAAATTGAGGTCTGCTGTTTACCATTGGCTTCAAGACTTTATTCTTTCTAATCAAAGGCATTAACAGTGTCATATAGAATAATTCTGTGATGACCTGTGCTATGATGTCCTATCTTCTGTTCTGGGCCCCAGATTTTTGTTGCCATTCTGAGCATCTAGTTTTTAAAGCATTTCATTAAATTGAATTAAAAGCCATGGAAAATATGCTATTAGCTCTATGTTCTGTGAAAGTACAAGGTATCTGAACTGTGGTGGAGAGTACAGCAGATTCCACTTGCTACCACATTTCATTTAGTTTCCAGATAGCTGTGGCTACCTGATCATACAAAACATGCAAAAAGCAGCACTTAAAGCCTTGTGAGACTGCAGAGACAGTGCAGACTCCTGTGGGCTTGTCTCCTGGTCCACTAAATCACTATCGGGTCTTACCTTGAGTTTGCTGGGTGTGGGATCAGTCCCACAATTCAGAGTTTGTAGGTCTGTTTTGCCCATAATTACAGAGAAACACAGCAGTAACAAACCAGATTAGTTATCTGAGTCATAGCAATCTCCTTTTTAATTTTTTTTCTCTTTTTCTCATTACTCATCATGGATTAGTAGCAACTGCTAAGCAGTAGGGGTTTTGTAGGCTGTTGTTTTGATTTGTTGGCAGTTATTTTTCAAGTGTTCTTTAATAAAATAGATTCTGTTTTCCAAATCTCTTTTTCCTAAAGCTGGGCAAAGTTCTTTTCAAGTGCTTTGTGGCTCCTTGCATTCAAGCTGTAAGACACTGACAGAGAAGAAATTATTTCAGGATAAAAATAGGATCTTTCCATGGGGGTCTGTCTCAAACAGTTACAGTTTCTGTCAGAAAAGTGCATTTCATTGCAACTACTTTACGTTTCTCTTTAGTATTAAAATCTCTTTCTTCTCCTGTCCTCATATCTAAGCAGAGAGGTACGGCAGCTCTGAGAGGTAAAGGCAAATAAATTTACCTCTAAATACAGCAGCTGTTAGTGACACATTCTAGAATTATGACATTTGGGCAAAATAAAGCCGCTTAGAGTTCACTATTTGTCATCTGCTACTGAAATCCTATTTGTGACTCGGTATAGAGACTGTATTATCTTATTAAGCATCACAGCTAAACTGGAGAAGGGGGGAAGATTTGACTTTTCAGGGTGAAGCTTAGTTCTTGGTATGGCATGAAAATAAGGCATTTCAAAATTAACAATTAAAAAAGCCAGTTAGCCTTTACAAATATTAAAAGCTGAATTATAAAGCAAGTTAACAATTGTGGAGTTCTCTGAAAGCTGTACAAAATTCCTTCCTGGCCCTCAGACCTAGTAAGAATTCAAATCTGTATTTGGGGGATTTGTACCATGCCTGCCATTTGTCACTGGCATACATTATTGTGGTGAAAAAAATTACTGTAACTTTTTACCTAAGTGCAATTTAATATAAGTAAAATACTGCTATTTCTTTTAAAAGGAGGTTGCAACAAAAATTATGTAGTGTGACGTTCTTGAGCCTTGCAAATAAATGCTTCAGTTTGCCTTAAGTATAATATAAAAATAAACTGGAGAAAATCTGAATTAATTTAACTGTGGCATGATTTATTGCTTAAAAATTTGTAAGAGTTGATTCAAATATCTGAACTTTTTTTGGGGCCAACTGGAAGTGATAGAAAACAATGTATACTGTCTCTCCAGATTACCATCTTTCTTGCTGGGTCTCTATTTTAGGTGCTGTTATTCAGGATTCTCGTGCATCACTGTAAGACAAATGAAAAATCCCCTAAACACTTTTCCATCCCAAAGTAGAATATCAGCTTTACATAACTCTTATCAAAAATGCAAGTCAACACTGAGTGCTTCTATCACATATTCCCCATATGAGTGCACTTTGATTAGCCAGATCTTTGATCAATATGCCACACTGTAGACTTTACGGGTGTAAATATTTTAGGATTCCTGTTAGATTATCAAAAGAAAATTCACAACTGTGTGTGGAGATAGCAAGACAAATTATTATTGTTGACCTGCTTTGCTAGTTTCATTACATATGCATATATACATTTAAACCTGATTTGGAATACTTAAAATGAAGGAAAGTAATGATGAGAAGATATGAAACATCTGGTAGGCTCCTTATGTATCAGCTGGATAGTTATAGCATTGAGTGTGAAGGTTTTGAATACAGAGTGATGGTAATAGATTTTTTCACTTTACATCACAGTTCAGAAAAAATCTCCTGGTGGAAATGAATTGAAAGGATACATTAAAAATAAAATAACTCTCACGTTTTGACATAAACTGACAAAAGCAGGGAGATTCAAAGGCTGGCCCCCACTATTTTTCACTGCATTGTGAGCATTCATTTCACAATACATTACAGTGCACAGGATTGTGCTCTCTTCTAAGATCTTTTCCAATACCATAGGATGAGTTAATAAAAATTGAGTGATAACTTAAATTCAGAAGTTCCTTTTTACTGATTATTTAAAACTGTCACATTTCTAACAACTTATTGTAGAGTTTGATGTATATTTAACTCTTCCACAGTATTCATGGTCCACAACTATCAAAGATAGCAATGTAACATTGGGTTACATTTTGGAAATGTGATGGGATGAATTAGGAGCCCCAGTAGCAATGACTTTCAATAAGACATGGATTCCTAAGTCATCAGATGCTTTTGAAAGATACAGCCTTTTAATTTGTGTAGAAGCCAAGGAACTCATGACGTGATTTGAGGAAGGTTACGCAAGAGAAATGGAACCACATCCCTGCTGTCTTGACTCTGAGCCCAATATTCCAGCAAGATGCTAACAATGCCTCTCTGCTGGTAAACAAAATCACACCATGCTTGTCTGTAATTTAGTTTGTTTTAGGCAGCTGGACTCTCTATGTTTAGAACAAAGAGAAAATCAAATTTTGTCCACTAGAGCCAGGTTGTATGAGCTTCTGAGCACTTCATTTGTTCTCTGAAGTCAATGGCAGTTCTGTCCAGTCCTTTCATATTGGTAACTGAAGCTTTGGTATAAGCCTAGTTAGAGAGATGCCTGTTCATGGTCACCTTGAATCAGGTCTTGTAATAACTTGTAATAATATTAAAGCAGTGGAAATTAAAAATTCCTCAGGTTCCTGTGTGGCCTGCCCTAGGTGATCCTGCTTTGGCGAGGAGGTTGGACTACATGATCTCTAGAGGTCTCTTCCAACCCCTAACATTCTATGATTCTATGATTCTAACAATGACAGCTACAGAACATTTTCCCCAGCATACACATGCTGTTGAATATGCATAACAGAAGTTATGGTGGAAAGAAATAAGATTAATTAGATTCTGCTGAGACAAATGGCATTTGACACATATTATACAATATCTGCATATGTTATTAAAACTATGAGTAAGTCAATGCCATTTTTCATTTCCATTTGCAGTATGTCCATTTTGGAGCACAATAATTGCATAGACATGACATCTGTGAGGTTTTTCAAGATGTCAAGGGATATAGATTTTTATTTACTTGTGTTTTTAATTGCTTTTTGTCCACCCTGTTGGTTACATGCCCTTGTGATGGAAGGAGCAGTGTTAAGTGAGGTCTGCATGCAAATTTCGTGTTGCACAAAATTATCAAGTTGGTTTTCTTTTCCATAATCATTATGTTTGTCTCATAAATCTGTTGGTGTCATAACAGGTACTAAATTGCTACCAGTTTTCTTCCTCTCTTGCAGTCTTCTAGCCTCTTCTCCCTTCCTTTTGTATTTGTTGGTATATGTCTCAAAATATAATTTTAGCATAACTTTAAATCCAACACTAAATATGCAAACCAGCCACGTACTTCGAAAGATATGCTAAAGAGCATGCCATATAATATTATTTTCGTCTTGAGAACACATTAACATTAATGTAATATTACACTTTTGATGAAACTCTTCTGGTCTGCATTTCTTCTTGGGGAATATTAGACTATTGTTTGCTGTGCTCATCCACTTGGAGCAGAAGCAAATTACACTTTTTAAGAGCTACCCTATCTTCTTTGCACAGCACTGTTCAGCTTAAAATCAACATGTTTCTGTTCTTAATTCATGATGCTTATGGGATCTCCCAGAATGGCAAAGCACATTTAGTCTCTCACTTTAACCTATGGTATTTCCTATGCATGCATTTACACTCCAGCTTCAAACCCTACTTTCCATAATGTGCACAAAAGCCACTTAATTTGTACTGTTCTAGCCAGGTGTGAAGGTGAAACATCAACTTTAAGAGATCCTCTTAGAAGACTCTGTTTTCTCTTAAATACCATTGAGGGAGCTCCATCTCAAAGCCCATAGGATCCATGTAGCTCATATGAAAGTTTCAGAAGTTGCCTCTGAAGATCAAAAGAAATTAAACATGCCTAGGCAATGTGAATCAAACAACTGGTAAGAAAAACAAGCAAATTTCAATAGAGTTCTTCACCTTATCCAAAGAATGTAGATAATCCTCAATGTAGACTATAACCTGAGGAAAATTTGAAGATGTGCACAAAGAAGGCATTATTGTGAATTGTACAGTTAAAAAAAATATTTAAAAGAAAAAAATCTGCAATAGGCAGTGTGCTGAATCCCTGCAGTCAAGTGATATACTGTGCTTCAACTGTTAGTTCTTAAAATTGGCAAAAGAAACATTGGTAAGGATGAGCATGCACTTAGATGACACTGCAAGATATCAGCAGAGGGCACAGCACAGTGCTAGAGGAGAGCATTGCACAGCTTTTCTTGTGAGACTTTGCAGGAGGCCAAGTGAGCCGCAGAATAGAGAGGAATATGGGTTTCATATGGCCTTCACCTCTCTTGATGGAGGGCTGCCGTTCTAGCCGCTTGGCTGGCCAGTGGTCAACACTAGCTTCAAACTAAAATACTGCACTTGATAACAAACAAAGTGAAAATGGTGAAAAGTAAGTGCTCATTTTGCACAAAATTAGGATGCTGGGAACAAAAGATTGATGTCTTCAGTTAGAAGACTGAAAAATCCCGTTATTTTAGGAGTAGATGATTATAGCCAGATTGTATTTGTAATATGCAAACAGAATGAAGTCCAAATCTGTCATGGATGTATAGCAGTGCTTTTAAAAGAGCTAATTTCATAAAGCTTAAAATAATTATGAGTCACATTGATTTAGAGAAACAATTAAGACTGAAAAATTTGAATAATGGGAGACGATGTAAGAATATTTTACTAAATGCTACACAGAAATACTTCCACAGATGAGAAATTCTCATATAATGATAAAATATTTTCCTATAATGGCAATAATTACGGCAGATGCTAAACAGCAGGCACTAAACATACTTAAATTGGCAAATCAGGTTAGGCTGCATCCTGGATTTCTAAGAGGTTCGCCAAGAAACTCTGGGCTGTTACTATTAATTCTCAGTAATTCTTAGAACACCAGGAAAGGTTTGGGGAAATAAAATCAAACTAATATCATGTCAGTATTTAGTAAGTTTAGGGGGACAGCAGAAGAGGTTTATGTTTCTCTTTCAGATACTTAGAGAAAAATTATGAAACCAATACAATATTTTATTGATTTTATTAGTATGATTAATAAGTTAAATGAGGGTAATGTCACTGAACAAAGGTTTATGGGAAAGCAGATCTCACCAAATTAGTTTGATAATTTTTTTACCGTGTTTTACATGCCTGACTGTTAAAGCTACCTCCTTCCCCCTGCAAGTAATTAAAAGAATTTATCAACAACTGTGGTTTCTCCACTAAATGAAGATGAGTTTAGTTTTGCAGTTCGTTTGAGTTTTTTTGGTAGAGGGCTTGGTGTAGTAAAAAAAGCCACACAAAGAAACCCTAAGGGAAGCCCTGTAGACTGCATTCTGTTTTCAGCAAAAGAAATGGGCACACTGGTTTCTTCTAGCTTTCCTGTCTGTGAATTCTGTACCTGTGAATGAAGATAGTGGCCCTTGTGGTTATGCTGTCTCCTCTTCCTTCTTCAATCAACATATTCCTGAACTTCAGGCTCTGGCACAACAAGAAGTCCATACAAATACAATTAGGTAAACTCACATGAGTTTTAAGTCAGTCATCAAACTATTGGCCACGCTGATATTAGTTTTCTGTGCTCTATGAGCTGCTGAAACAGCTGGCTCTTTTGTGTAGTTCTTACCTATCTGTAACATTTGTGCTGTTCAATAAAGATCAAAGCTGCTTTTTGGGATTGGATATCAATCCATGCTGCATAGCTTTGGGCTGTATTTTTTGTTTTGTCATAGCTTCAGGCTATTCTTAGCTCTCTTTTGCTACAACCATCACCTTTGACCAGATCACGTTATCAAAGAGTCTACATAAGGTGAGGTGGGATGGACTTTCAGAAGTCTGCATACGTTTTTTACCTTCTGCCCTGTCACTGTGTAAACCTATATGGAGTCCACTTTGTACAAAATACAGATATTTCACCAGATAAGGCAGGTGGAAGAAAGGTGGAGGAAGCATTAAGTTTTAGATGAATGTGTTTTTCCAGTAGTTCCTCAAGCAACAACTGTGGTCAGGGGTAGCTACAGATCAGGCCAGAGGAGACGTCAAAGTCTAGAAGGACTGGAACATAGAGCTTTGTATGTTAGTTTGTGCTAAAGCAACACAGGACAGTAAATCAGAAAGACTAATGTAGTAATTTATTATTGCTTTGTGCGTAGTGTAATAACAATACTGTAACTATGCAATATTAAAAATTATATAATATATAGCATATATAGTACATCTATTGAAAAATGGCATTTACTTCCAGCAGAACAGTCTCTTTTTAAAAAACAAAACAGTCTAGTTCTTACCTATATGGATTTTTTTTTCCTTAATATTTGACTGGATTGAAGCATTCAAAAAAAAAATCACTACAATCAGCCTGCAACAGAAATTTCTGTTTCTACTGGCAGCATGAGTGCCCAGGGTGCAGATGTCCAGGCTCACTGGTTGTTCTAGAGATGGGAGATCCAGCTACTGACTGCTTAGAGACCCAAGGGAGTTCAGCCTGATAGGAAGTCAGCAGTCTGACTTGACTGTCTGTTTGTGTGGTCTCCACTCTGCATTTTGAATAAACTGGTGCATTGTAAGTGCAGTCTCACAGCTTCTGATCAGCCATTTTTTTCTTAGGGATAGGCAGCATCCGTTTTGAATTTGGAAAAAAACCTGTTTAGTCTCTTATTTTCTTTGGAAATTGATGAATTTGAGCCCTGCACAATACGCTTGGCAGACATTCTGACCTTTATTCAATGAGATAGATCAATCACTGATGGAGATATAAAATAGCAGATTCTGAATAATAAAAATGTATTTATATTTTGAAAAGCTTAATTTCGAGTGTTTAGATGGAGATAGGCAATCAGAGTTAGGAACTGGAATACAGGGCAGAATTGTAATATGTCACCTCTGCAATTTTATAATTTTGTCTGAATAATGTCTAATATGTAGCAGGAACACTAGTTCTGGTTAAAAACTAGCTGTAGAAATCAATCTTGCAATGGTTTAATTTGTAACATCTGAAAACAGATTCTGACAAAGGCCATGACTCCATTTTTGTTCCTCAGCTACAAAATATCTGTTCCTCTGTTTGTCTTCCCACTCCTCTACCAGCGTTCCTTGCAAAACAAGGAGCCCTTGGAAATTTGAAGACAGTAAATGCTTTTCACAGTAATCAACGATTGCTACTAGCAGTGTACACAATGCTAGGAGCTGGTGAATGATTTCTAATGGTGCTTATGTCACATGTCAAATTCTTCTGAAAATGCTGTAGAATCAAGTTATAGTGTGTGAGATTTGCTGTTCTGAAAATCACTGAATTACTCTGTGTCTTGGAGCTTGATTCTTTAGCTTCAGAGTAATTGCAAGAATGCCTGCTTTCTTGTTTATCTGGGAAAAACCCCTGTGACTACCAGGAAAAACCTCTGGGAAAAATCTGTGCCTCAGTTTTCTGATATAACCACTGTGCCATCATCACCTAAATGTCAGCTACTATGTGGCATTTGCTGAGGAATATACTATTTCAGGACATGCTGGGATATATAGGACTGTAGAGACTCTGCCAACTTGTCTCTTTCTATCTCAGAGCTGACTTTTATTTCTGCTCTTTACAGAGCGTATCTCTGTGCTCTATTGCTCCAACTACTTGTATGTGGTTAGCTGAAAATCACCCAGTTAATACAAGTGTATAACCACAGATCATTATCATCTGCAGCTCGTGGGGCATCCTGATTAGTGGTTCAGCAATTAATAGTACGGTCTGGATACTGCTGATGGGCTACATTTCCTTATAGCAAGACCTTTCAGATAAGGGAATTAGTAGCAATACTGGGACAATGGGTTGCCTGGTAATTGATGTAAATAGCTTGGTTAATGATTTTGCTAAGCCAAAGTGGCATGTGATTTTAATGGAAATGCTACACTGGTTGGGAAACAAGATATTAATTTAGAACATAAGGACAAGAAGAAATAATGTTTGTGGATTGAGTAAAGGGCATTCAGCTTCTCAGGGCTCATTTCCTTTTTCTGTAGTACTCCATTAACCACAAGATCCTATCATGATTTTTAATGACCCCAATGTTTTTGCCTCAACAACTTTGTGTGGTAGAAAATTCCAGACACCTATGATGGTCCACATGGTTGATAGCGTGTTTCTTTGTGTGTGCTTGGATTCTATTCTTTAATTTCACAGACGAAACTCATTGGGAATCATCACTACAAAGGAAAAATTAATTGTCTTCTGTTATTCTCGTCATAGTAGCAAGGCACTGGAATCAAGACATTTACACTGATGCTCTACTTTTAATGGCATTTTATAATTTCATTTCATTTTTATTGAGTAACATTCTAAATCAATTTTTAAAGAGTATCTCCATACATTTTAAGAGCTTGTTCGTGCTGGAGTTCCTAGGGTTTTGTATGAGATGTTTCAGTCTGAAGGTAATTAAATCTCCCATGACAATTTTAACCACCATCAATGTCGTTTTCTGAAGATGTGCCAATAGCTATGAGAAGAGGAGGGTGAGGGGAGACCTTTTCGCTTTCTACAACTAACTGAAAGGAGGTCGTAGGGAGGTGGATGTTGGTCTCTTCTCACAAGTTACAACTAATAGGACAAGAGGAAAGGGCTTCAAGTTACATCAGAGGAGGTTTAGGTTAGACGGCAAAAACTTCTACGCTGAAAGGGTTATCAAAGACTGGAACAGGCTGCCGAGGGACAGGGTTGAATAACCATCCCTGGGTGTATTTAAAAGCCATCTAGATGTAGTGCTCAGGAACATGGTTTAGAAGTGGACCTGGTAGAGTTTGATAATGGTTGGACTTGATGATCTTGAAAGTCTTTTCCAACCATAATAATTCTACGATTCTATGATATGAGTAGTAATATGTCAATAAATGAGCTTCTCCTCTTTCAGTTACATATTGTATACTTCCTCTTCTGTAGCAAACAGTGTATTTTTATGGTCGAAAACACCACCTTACTTCATGCAGATATGGGAAAATACATCTGTAGAAGTCCTGCTTTTGCACCATTATGCTGCAAAAATAAATGTATTTGTATTTACATATTTATGATTCAGTATTGTCCAGAAGTGCCAGTCAGGTCTCAGAAAAATCCAGGAAACGTCTCCCTGCCCTTGCAGAAGTCTGCTGCTGCTATTAATGAGTTGTCTGGGAAAAAACCATCATTTGGCATAATCACTCTAATATGTCAACTTTCAAACATTTAGTGATGGCCAGTTACCATAAGTTTCAAACCTGACCTTAATAAAGCCTCATACATCAGCTGTTGCAAGCAAGTTTTAAGCTTCCCATACATAAATAGGGCTTTGATTGACAATTCTTTGTACAAAGTATTTGCACATCCTTGCTTTATTTAGATGTGCAATGATTTCAAAATATAATATGATTTTAGGTGAGGAAGACTGTAGTAATTAATTACAGTTTGTCAGGAACCTCTTGGCATATTTCATTCTTTAATGGATGATTCTGCTCATACTAAATGTAGTGACCTTTTCTGAACATCTGCTGATGAAAGTTTATCCATTCCTTGAGAGATAGAGAGACAGAGAAATGTTTGGAAGGAAAGCTCGAATTTTCAACCTGAAAGTGCGTAGTGTAGCATGATTCTGTCTCCTCCAAATGTCTGCAAGCTGAGTTGGAAATTGAGTTGTTGTTCTTTGGACTTAGCTATGGAAAACAAAACTGCATACACTGTGAAACATAGGCTGTAAATATATAAAAGTGCTTTGTATCTACTGCATTTTGCTATGCATGTAAAAACAGAGTCCTATGAATGAAACTCAGCCTATACAGAAGTTTGAGGTTAATGCTTTTCTATTAAGACAGCCCTTGTGGTTTGCTCCTCACTTACCCTCTTAGTTCAGCTATAGGTACAGCCCACCGTGACTTGAAAAGGACATAAGTGTAGATTGCATAGATAAAAAAGGCCCATGTTTAAAGAATAAACTAAAACCTTAAGACAGATTTCTTCTTGATCCTGAACATGAGACATTTTAGAAATTAAACTGAAGCTGATATTATAAACAAGCATGGGACCTTCACAAAACAGATTGCTTTAGGACTAAAAGAAGATCGGAAAATGGTGAACCCAATTTATTATCCTCTGTATGCATTATACAAACCATTTGGGTATTGACCCAGGGGTGAGGGTAGTTATATCTCATAAAAAGCAACGAATTATTGAGCATACTGAAAAACACTGATAGTGGAAATTGCTTTTTTATTAATCCATGCTTAAATTCCCTGTCTGTAATTCTTTTGACCTAAATAGTTGCTCAATGGGAAACCTCGGTGCTCTAGAAAGTGTGTGTGAGATCCTTGTTTAGTTTCTTCTTTTGGAAAGACTACACCACCTAATACTTACATGCCAGCGCAAATGTTTATCAAGTGTAGCATAAATTGTCTGCTATCAAGTTGCCAGTGTTTTAAAACTGTTGTCATCAACAGACATTGCTTGCAACTGTAGTGCCTGTGGTTCTGTTCTGCTGTTGGCAGCTGTGGGTGCTTACTAATGAGTCCTTTGGGATGAATGGAGCAACCACTGGCCCAAAAAGTAGATTCAACTACTCTGTGGTAACATGAAAAAGCAAAAGCAGAAAGAGCTACCTATACTTCCAACATACTTACAAAAGAAAATAGTACGTGACCCCAAAGCCACTAAAGTCAGTGAAAGGCTTTTGGTTGACTGCAGTGAATTTTGGATAAAGCCAAAGTATGTGAACAGGTAAACATTATTATGCACGACTATTATTTAGCACCTTCTTTTATTAGCATGAGGGTTACTGAGAAAATGTTCACTTGCTGCTTCAGCAGTGAATTACTGGTTAATATGTTTAGTGAGGTTTTGATTGCTCATATTTTCATGATTTCATTATTTATATTGTTTATATTTTCATTACCTGATCTATTTTGGATTTATTGCAAAGGAAAATGATGGTGGAGATTAGCTGCCTGGACAAGTCAGTTGAAAATCTTTCTTCAAAATCTTTTGCATATATGAAAGTGAGGATTTGTAATGGGCAAGTACCTCTTAAATACTGGCAGGTGTATTCCTCTGTGTGCATGGAGGAGTGTGATGTGGTGTATTGCTTGAAGAATCAATTCTAGGCAGGTGGGGACATTTCCAAGAGCATTGTTGTGCCTTAAGGAATCTTAGAAATTAAAATTATGTGTACTGCTGAGTTGGGAGATTCTGTAAATTATATACCGGGAGCAGCAGAGTTAGGTTCAGGGACTTAAAAACCATGTGGTCGTACTTGAAAAGGTATGTTTGTTGTGATACCTTGAGAAGTTTTGATGCACTTAGGAGTATGTTCTAATCCCACCTGTGGTTTCTGCTGGCTCTGGTATTCTTCACTGCCTGCTTTAAACTGTTACGGAGCATTTCTGTGCATGCTGCTAAGCAGGTGCCATCTATCACTTCAGAGGCTGGTGACGTTATTCCTATGTAGAGATATATCTTGTAAAGCACTTTAGGACCCTTTGGGATGAAAGGCGCTATTTAAATCTGAGACTTTATTATTGTCTGTCCCCCTCTACAAATAAATCATCTCGCAAAATGAGTGTGGAAGAAATTACTCTTGCATAAATGAATTCATCCCGTTCTCCCACAGAGAGATGAGAAAAACTTTATAATAACTATCAAATTGTTTTACAACCAAAATATTGCAATGCTTGAGTAGTTTCCTACTTGTGACTTTGATAATGAGTTTTTGAAAAGTAACAGAAAATGTTTCCAGAAATTGGAAGATAAGATTAGCATATCTGTTATGTAGGATTCTTTGTTAAGTCAAGCTATTTCTTGTTTGGGTGATAATAGCTGTGCCTTTATTAATTATTATTTCATATTGCCATTATTAGGCTATTAATAATTTATAGTAAAAGCTGCTTCTTTTTGCTATGTAAATGTTTTCATTCTTATTCATCAATTCCTTATTTCATTATTAATGTGATTCATAAATACATTACATTTAGATGCTCTTACAGGAGAAGAGTTATTTGCTACTATATTTTCCCTTTCATTTGAATGTGAGGTAAAACAAGCAAGAAGGCAAGGGAAGGTATCCAGAGAGCTTTTAGGGGATGATGGAGTTTAACTGTGAGTGGGTTGAAAAGGGGTTGTGTTCGTGTGAAAAATATTCAGCTGCATTACTGTAGTTTTTGCATGACTCTCAAAAATGGCTGTCAGAGAAAGAAATCTAGCTCTCAGCTTAGTTGGAAACACTCTGATTAAAGCGCTGTTGGATTTTGGAAATGCCCTGAAACTTGGTGGCCTGCATTAAGACTGTGACCTCTGTGGTTTCTATTGCTGGGACTGAAATGTGTGTGCTATGAAGCTTATCACAGCAGTAGTTGACATGTCGATATGTGAGGGAAAAGTCAACTGGAGTATTATTGTCTTATGGCTTGTTACTGTCATGACAAGGTTATTTGTCCTTTTATATGTACACAACATGACAGATTGCGTTCTCTGTTAGCGTCTGTGTTCATGAAAACCGGCTTAGCACTGTGAAGCAAATGCAATACCAGTGGCCCTCACCTGATAATATTATGATAACTCATAGTTTAATGCTTTAATATTTATTGGGAAAAGCTGTACAAGTTTAATTGTTCACTTTCACATTCATTCCTGTAGCACAACTAACTAATGCCATCCAGTGGTAATGGCACAGCATAAATTGAATCTGTCAGGCTTGCTTACCTAGGGTTGAGCAGTGTTGTTCATTGGTCTGGCTACAAAATTTAATTAACCTGAAAAATACACTAATGAGGGGCAAGCTGTTCATTCCAGCAGATGGCAAAAGCAATGAATATATTACATAATAAGTGACCGTAAGACCTCTTTTCCAGTTATATAAAACCAACTAGTCAAGCTGGGCAAGATTTCATAGTTTAAAGGGGTGTGGGTGTTGGATATTGAAACAAAATTGTCTCCTAAGTTTGTACTTTACTGCACAGTACTTAGATTTTATTGAAATTTTGACAAGATGTTTCACTCCAGGTGAAAACCCAAGGTGGGTTTTTTAGGGGGGGCTATTTTTTGGTGGTTTTTTTTTTTTTGCATGACATACCATTCTTAATATGGAGACATGGACTCAGATTTTGTTATTTATGCATAATATGTGTTCATATATGCAAGAAAAATACATTTATTTTCTATTAACAAACATCTGGGTGTGCCTAAGACTTCACCATCTATAGAAATATCTACATCTTTTGTGTTTTCTACATGGAGAAATGGCCCCACTCCACATCCTTAATGAATGCAAAGTACTTTGAATTTTGAGTAATTCTGTGTTTTGTTGTGGCGTTTTCAGCCATCTCTAATAGGCACTAATTGCAGCTGCTGTTGTATTCCTTGCAATTTCCACAACCCTTCTATATACTGTGAAAATTACCCATTGCTGACACCAGTGGTACAACTGAACTAAGGATGAGCGTGTTTTAACTACAAAAGCAGCCGGCAGAAAATAATTGTGACGCTGAACGTTGGGTTTCTGCACTGACAGTAATCCTGGTTTGTTCTTGACCACACATGCTGAAAAATAACATTTCTTAACAGCTCTGTTCTGTTCTTGTTAACATATGATGTCAGCAAAAAGGCACATTTTTTCCCCCATAAAAGCTAACTTTTGCTTACTTTGCCAAACATTAACTTGGTCAAACAAGTTACCTTGGTCAAACTACTTAACTTGGACAAAATGCCCAAATTCAAGTATATCTAACTCCAGAATTTCATATAAAATTAATTTTAACCTTTGTTTTCGACTTTATCCATATCTCTCAGCAGTATAGTAACTAGTAAATGTTCACTACAGTAAATACTTTGGAAGTTACACTTCAAATTTTATCAGGAATCACGCACATGTCATTGCCAGTCCGTTGATTGCTAAGAGTGTCTGAAGCTAACTGTAAAGGAAAAACATTCTCCTTAATGCTATCCTTACGAATGTTGACCATTCTGCATGTGGTTAAGCAGCAAGCTAACTTTGCATGCTAATTTATCAGGGTGTGTAAGTAGCTGCTGAGTCAGTATTGTAAACTCTGACCTATTTCAGACTTTATATATGAACCTACACACAGAATTGAGGGTGTGAAGCAACATTTTTCAGCTCTCACTTCAGTGACAGATTACTGCCTGAAGCTACTTGCCTTTTATTTTCTGTGCAGAAGTTTACTTTCTCCAACAATTTTGCGAAGCTTTGCAAGGTTTTAGTTTAGATAATTTAAATAGGTGATCTGAGACAGTTTGGTTAATTTTTGCCTGAAACAAATGAAGTGATTTATACAAACTCCAGTCCCAGCAGATCAGGAGGGTCATTAACGAGCACTTGAGGGCAGTAACCTCTTCCACAGGCACATCTGGATCTTGATGGGAACATCTGCTCTCCATCTCTGGCTCACTGGTATTAAACAGCTTGAGATCTACTGCATCAGAAGCAGAGACTGAGCCATAAGCCAAAATTTCTGAGACTGGCTCCTTCTCCTAATTTGCTTATACAGAGCCCTACAAAATCCAGACAGGCAATTCCACAGTCCAATATTATTGTGGAAAGATGTGACATGAATCTGTTTTTCTCCTTGCTCTTGCCCATGTCTTGTGAGGGACAAAATATACACAATTGAACTGCTGCACATTAGAACCTGGCTGTTTGTAATACTTTGCCAGAAATGCTTAGAATCTAAAAAGAGTATCCCAAATATTATGAGGAACAATGGCACACATGCTGCCTAATAATTTGCATGGTCTAATAATGAAATTCTGTTCCTCTTGGACTATAGCCCTAAAAAATAAACAGTGCATATTGTTTTTGTTCTGCATGAAAACAACCACCCAGCACTGAATGCTAAACCAGACTTATTTCCATTACATTTTGCCACTTATTGTGTAAGATGCAGTGTGTAGACTTTTGAAAACCCCCCGAATTATTTGTATAAGCTAAAAGGTCATGAGTTATTTTTCTTGCCAACTACTATCTATTGCAAAAAAAAATATTCTATTTAGACTGAAGTATATTAAAAATTGTGATAGCACCAAAGACCGTTATCTGTGAGGGAACAGTGTTAATTATGCCACGGTGATTTAATCTCATAGAGACCTGGTGCATAATTTAAAGTTCATACTATTATTAATTTGCCAGGTATGTTTTACTGCCATCACATTTAAGAAGATGTAAGTACCACCAATGCCAATGAGCTGCTTTCCTTAAACATTTTGCAGGGTAAAGGAATGATTGTGGTTTTTGTTGTTTATTTTTAGTGTTTGTTGGGGTTTTTTTAATCTTTGTCAAGTAATATTGAAGAGACCTTTGGCAGAACAGTGAGCTGGGAATTGCTGATGTCTGGCTGGAGTACAGTTCAGGTTCTGTGCTCCACGTAATTCCCTCGACTCCTTCACTGGTTATAGAAGCACTGCATGGGAAATACACAAACAGCCACCGCTGCAAGGCAGCTTATTTAGTACCCTGCAGTAGCAGGTAGGCAACTTTAAAGTGGTAAAACATTGTTATTCTAGAGAAACCTGTCTCAGTGTGATACCAAGGGCTGAATTAAGTTTTTTAGTAAAGCAGAGATATAGTCACTTTATTAAAAAAGTATACTTCAAATTACGATACTTGCTTCTGGAGCATATGATCAAGTAAATACCATAATTACTTCATGCATTGAAGTACCATTTTGATTATTATGAAAACCAGAAATGTCTTCTGTTCCTAAAGATCTCAGTTCAGGCATTTTATCATGGCACATAACCTGACAAAGATATAAAATTTGGCTAGGTGGTGCAATATGTAGTTTAAAAACTGGTGTTACTCATGGAAAAAGAGCTCAGTTCAGACAGTAAAAAGCACAAACTAGAAAAAGTTCTCATTCCATTCAGGATACAAATACTATCAATAAAAACACTAAGTTCCTACCAAAGAAATTGTGACTAAGTGTATTGTTAATGTACAGGATAAATTCAAGGCAAGGCACTCAGGCCAAAATAATTAGAAACATAATTACATATGGGAAGGAAGTAGACTGTGGGGTTTTAGGGGTGACCAGCTGAAAAGGAGACTGTGTCGTTCCTGCTCCAGGAAGGGCAGCACATCAGTGGAGCACACAAGTATCAGTAAGACTTGCAAGATGTAGTAAGTCATCATCTTGGCTACACAAGTACACAAATCCGGTATTTTGCGATGTGTTTGTCGCTTGTCTGCAAAAGGGAGCAGCATGCAGTTCACCTGGAACATCTGAAACTGAATCAAGAGGAGGGAATTTTCAGCTAGTGCATAGCTTGTGGCTCATGATCTGGCCCTGCCGCATGGCCATAACATGAGCATGTGTTGGTGAGAAAATCTTTTTGACCAGCTGGCTTCTCTTGAGAAGGTCCTGTGTTTTATTAACCTAAAGTGGACCTAGAATGGGATCATCGTAATGATCAGGACATATAACGAACTTCTCATCGCTATTCATGTGCCAAGAAGATCTTAGCAGAGCAGGGAGTTTGGGCTTTTCATATACTGAACTACGCAAACATTGACAAATAATTTACTGTGAGCAGCTCATCCAGTTCTATTTGGGGCCTGGGGGAAGGACAGTCACTGCACCAGTCATTCACATTCCTGATACAATGAGGGATTTGCAGAAGTAATGTTTAAAAACTATCCTAGAAATGAAGAGAAGTTCTAGCTTCATTCTTAGAATGGTACAGCACTATCTCTCTCTGCTTGGTTCTCCACTCCATCAATCCATAAAGGCTTCATGAGCAGATGAGAAAGTTGTCTTTTTCATTAGAAGAAAGTACAATGTGCAGAATGCGCAGAATACAGGTGCATGCTCATGGTCAGAAATGAGGATTCAAACTCATGACATGAGAGTCAAAAATAGCCACACCAATGAACTTTATCATTTTCTGCCCTACTTAATCATTAGGATGTACAGCCACAGAGTGCTATAATTTGTAACATAGTAATGGATTAATTGCAGTCATCAGGCATTTTTCACCGTTTATTTAAAGAGTACTGCTATTTATATTGCCATTTTTCCTTTACATTTCTCTATCCTCTGTGTAGTCATATCAATACAAATTATTCATTTTCCCCAAAATACACATCTCTCAAGCCAAACCACATTAATGTTCATATTGTACAGCTGTTAAATAAGCAGCCTAAAGCCCTACATTTACTTGATTTACGTATGTAAAAATACAAAAATGCACAAAAATATTCTTCAAGCTTTTGTTGTATTAGTTTCATTATATGTACTGGCTTCTGAAATTTAAGAATTAGGTGACTCTTTTTCCTTCTTCTATCTTAATCCAGGATTTTTTTGTAGTTGGTTTGACATATAAAGGCAAATTTGTCTTTTCTTTTTCCTCTTCAAGTATTCTCTGCTGAATCAGTAAACATCTATGATTTCTGACAAGGTCACTTAATTATCAGCAGTGATGGCTGAAAAAGAGCTGCCTTATCTCTGTTGTTTCTGCTTCTTCTGTGGAGCTGAGCACTACTGAAAAGCCTCATGCGTGTTCATTAATTGCTATTCAGAAGCCAGTCTTAGTGCATGCAAGCATTTTGTCTTCCTTCAGGTTTGCTTGTCATTATGAGAGGATTATCTCTGCATTAAATATCTCTCCAGTGTGCCAGCCCCCCAAGATATCAAGTTTGAAAAAGGAAGATAAGCAAACGTTTTTAAAAAACTCAAATAATATGAGTATATGGGCATTGGAGAATGAAACAATGAACAAGAAAAGTAATGGAGGTCGGTTTCGCTTAGCTTGTCTTTTCCTTCTCTAAGAAATACAGAAGAGGTGTGGTTTGTGTTTAAAGTCCCAGACTGTCACTTGGGAACTTCAGATTCAATTTCCACCTTCATAATGAATGTCTTATGAGACTCTGGGCAAAACATTAATTCTCCCTGTGTCTCGTTGCCTCATCTGTACTGCAGGGATAATAATCTTCCTTTTATCCACACTACTCGTGTTACCAGCATTGTATAGTTGAGACATCTGTGTTAAGTGCACCTTACCCAAGTTAAGATGGGGGCTTTAGACATTGTAAGAATAAAATGTATGTGTAAATATAACTTGATCAATTACTAAAATTCAGCTGCTGGTATAAAGTACAGTAGAAGAGAAGTATTGCTAGCTATTTACATGTCTTAAAATAAATAGCCACATGTGATCTCTCCCTCTTCCCCTACCCATCTTCTGTTCCTTGCCAAGCACATTTCACACAGTGAAATCAGCAACAGAAATCAGCCTGGAGATTGTCTCTCCAAGAGCTTTCTGCTTAGGCATGGTGTTGGTGTCCAAATTATTCGGAACCAGGTCACAGAAAAGACTTGGGAATTGGTTTGGGTCATTGCAGGAAGCCTTCTGCTGTATGTACAGCTGTGGTTCTGGTTCCAAAAAAAAAAAAAGACAAAAACTACTAGCTAAAAAGAGGACAGAAAAATGATATGGTGCCATTATAGAGACAGACAGAGCAGAGAGATAAGCCTTACACGTTAGGAGATGCTGATTCCAATAGAATTATACTTGCATAAAATTACAGCTCTGGTGAATCAAATGCTATATTTCAGATCTTATCATTTTATTCCCTTCTCCATCCAAAGGGAAGAAGTTCTGATTTAAACAAACAGCTTCCCTGTGGAATGAAGTTGAAAAAGATTAGGAATGTTATCCTAGTGGAAACCTCATAAAATAAGAATATATAAGAGGTATGCAAAATTATATATAGGATGCAGAAGGAAACTCCTGTTTACCCTTTCTCATAATACAAGGACAAGTGAGATGGATCACTTACAAATTTAAAAAAGGCTAAAAGGAGTCAGATTTTTTACACAAAGAAAATTTACCCTGTGGGACAGATAAGGGCTTAGCAGGATTCAAAAGGGATTAGACATTTGTATGGATAATAAGAACATCCACAGCTATGTTAGATAAGATTATAGAAGGGGAAAAAGATATAAGCACTCCTGCTTCAGGGCATCAGCCAATTACTGATAGAGATAGACAGAAATTTTCCAGTGGAATATTCTTCCCCTGGAAAATGCCTTTTTGTAAAGTGCAAGTATCACGCAGCGATATGTTCGTGTCAGTGAATCTTGTAATGGGTTCTGCTTCTAAACTTGCTTATCTAGTTTCTTGGCAACTTCTCAGAACTGGGAGTCGAGAACCTTGAGGGATATGTTATAGAATGGTCTGCTGGCCAATCTGTTAGAGGTGGTAAACGGCATTCATGTTGCTACATGTGATGACCAGGAAAACATTCTACACAATCTGAGATGCTAAAACTGTTTCCCTTTCTTCGCAACATGTAACTGCAGAATTTTTTCACAGTTTAGATTTTGCTTGGAATGTAAGCTTCATCTTTTCAGCCTTAGAATCCGAGTTGGAAACTTCCTCAGGCTTCCATATTTTTGTTACACGTTACTGAGCTTCTTGACCTAAGGACTTGGTAGTGAGCACTGGACTGGGAGACACACTTCAATGAGGTGGTTCTTCTGTTAAGAGATGTTCTGTCTGAAGACTGGCTGGGGATTTGTTAGAGTTGAGTGATACAGGTAGAAGAAAGAACTTCACCTTGAATTCAGATTACTACATTTCTGAAGACAATAAATAATGATATTTTACAGTATTTTACCTATCTCACCTCTGTGCTTTTAAAAATCATTCACAGAATTGCTGAAAATATCACAAAGGAAAGTTTTCTAATTTGGAATGTGGCCCTGCTCAAACACTGGTAGGGCCAAATCCCTATGCTTTTGGTTCTTTACATTCATTTGTTGCGCTTGGTTTTCTTGCTCATTTTTATCTGGTCTTATAACCTCTCACATTAAATAATTAATGCCTAAAGAACATATGACCAAAATCTGTTGAATTTGGTTTGTTAGGTGTTTAGGTTTTTGGAGGTTTTTTTGGTCGAGGGATTTTTTTTTTTTTAATATTAGAAGAAAGTCAGAGAAATGGAGGAAGATAATTACACAGGATAATTGCTTTAAATGCTTTTAGATCTAAGCTGCTAAAAGGCTAGCTGTGTAAAAAGAAAGTAACTATGATAAATATGGCATGAAACAATAGACAATTCAGATGGAAAAAGAATGTAGTACAGTTGCACAAGACATTTTTGGCAACAATTTCATGTAAATCTCTCAAATGAGTACAGGTACTTAATAGGCAATTAAAAAGACAGCCAATGTAAATGAATTAATAGCTGACTCTTAAAGTGCATTAGCTACTCTGTAATTAATAGAAAATTATAAAGGAAATAAATGCTTGCTTACAGCCTTATTAAGATCAGAACATTACATCTTAGTCTGAATTGATTGGGATGATAAAAAATTCAGGGGAAAATATGGAAAGCACAGTTAAATACTTGCCAAATCTCAGCAAAATTTCTATAATGTGCAATCATCATTCTGTATTTCTGAATATTTATGCAAGATAACATTCAGAATGTTTGAATGTAGGTACTGGGAGAGGGTTATTGCAGTCCTGCGAGAACTGGTACAGAAATCATAACTGAAGTTCAGTAGTCTAAGGTGGAAAAGCTCATGCATTATTCAATTAGCCCAGTAATAAATATATTGCTACTTAAGTTCAGAATCAGATGTTGGTATCCTAATACTGTATACCTCCATGGCACACCCATCCATATGTCAAATTCAACTTGATTTTTTTATTCCCAGACTTAGTACTGGGCTTACCTGCAACACTGAGGCAGGTAGTTTGTTTGGATTTCAAACTGGTATTTGGGCTCAGAGTTTAATACATCTTCTTTACAGTAGTTGCCAGCTATCAGAGGTCAGGGCTTTATACTGCTTTCTATAAATATTCTGTCCTTTGTCAAATTTTGAGTATGAACTCTTGGAGCAAGAACTATCCATTACTGCATGCGAGTAAGTGCAGTGGGGTTCTGCGAGGAGCAGGCAGCTGTAACAATAGCGCCGTAATGGCAAAGTGATGGCTGACATTTATATTGCTAAAGGGAAAAACAAAGCCACCCAAAAGGCCCCAACAAAACCGACCGACCAACCAAACACACACACAAAAAGATTGTTTTCAGCTGGGAGTTCTGGGAGAAATATTTGAAGGCTCTTAGGTGCTAAGAGGGCTTAGATCCTGCTTCAGATTTAGTTCTCTTGACAGCAATAATGCACATATAGAATCATAGTAGCCTGTATGGGAGCAGAGCACTTTGCAGATGCTTCATGACCTAAGACATGGAAAGTGAATGCTGATTGAATAGAGCTTTTAAATGGCATTCTGGCCTCAGAGCTGCTTTTTATAGATGTTAGTTGCCCATCTGACCTGTGTAAAGTTGTTGATGTTTCTTTGGCAAACAGCTTGATGCAGCTAAATTGAAGGTAACCTAGTTCACATCCAGCATTCAGATCAGGAATAATAAGAAAGAATGGCACAGAAATAGCAAAAATCACTTTCAGAGTCAAGAAAAAAACAAGGAACATTCATTTCAAGGGAAATACCTGTGCTACTTCTGAAGTGATCTGCAATGTTTATCTTGTGCATCACATTGGAGCAGAGGCGTGTATGCGCATGTGATCGAGTTCAAGCATAGTTCTAAACGTATCCTGAGAAAGTCCATGAATATCAGAATGGGACAAACTTACAACTGAATAAGTGCTTGAGTTTTTCTTCAAGACCAAAATTATTTTAAAAACTGTGATGCCATATTGCAGTACCACAGTATTGCAGCCAAAATTTAGGATGTGGATGAGACAGAGAAGAATTGTCAGTTGTTCCCTTCCTGGAACAGAATATACGATAATGCCAGTATTAAGAGATTTTGAACATACAGCTATACAGGTATATTAACATGTAACTGACAGGTCTATTTTCAAAGAGATTTTTGCTTAGCCTGTGAACTTGTTGGAGGATGGCTATCAGATTTTTTGGAATTCAGACACAGGCAACCTTCCATCCTCAAGTATTTAACCCCCTGCCTGCTTTTTCAGTGCTCGTGATCAGGAAGTTCGAAATTAGATTTTGATATTGCAGTTTGATATTTGCAATGCATTGATTGGAAGGTATGCATTACATCTGCAAATTAAAACGGAGTCTATGAGTTCATTTATCTGTTTAAATTTATAGTACTCTATTATAGCTAGAGATTTAAATCAGCCTTTGCCAATATATTAGTATTGCAAATTCATTACTAATACTATAGTGGTATCTGATAGCAATGTTACTTCTTTCAGATTGTGCTGCCAAAGTTTCTCTGAAGGGAAAAGTAACAGCTCCGCTTAGTCTTATAGAATCTTTGCTAAAGCCTCCACCATCTTTTTTTTAAATAGTAAATTGCCATGTGCAAAATTGATCAGAAT
Source organism: Apaloderma vittatum (assembly GCF_000703405.1). Lineage (NCBI taxonomy): Eukaryota > Metazoa > Chordata > Aves > Trogoniformes > Trogonidae > Apaloderma > Apaloderma vittatum. The sequence continues at coordinate 23,753 of NW_009725657.1, forward strand.
AGGAAGGATTTCTGGTACTGATTACTCAGCATGTGTGTGAGATATTGTTTTTAGCATCACTCAAAAATGAAATGCTATCCTAAAGTATCATAATAACCCCTTTTCACCACTTATTTGCTTTCCTCAAGGCTACACAAACTATTTCAAAAGAAGGGAAAATGTCTTACTGAAAAAATAGCACCTTTTCATATTTTTTCTTTTTTTCTTTTCCTGACTTATTTTTACATAATGAGTGAAGAGCAAATGCATGCAAACACTCCGTTCTCTATTTTGAAACAAAGCTTTTTTTCTGATTTTTTTTTCAGAAAGCAGCTTTTTATGCAGCAAAATCAAGATGATGATCTTTTTTTTCCTAGAGCTACCTTGACAAACTAGCAGAATATATTTAGGGATGTGGAAGCTTATAAGAAGAGAAAATGGGATTAAAAAAAAAAAGGAGGGGGTGAGAGCTATCTGAGATTTTGTTGTTGTTGTTGTTGGTTTTTTTTGCAAGTGGTGGTGTTGAAAAACTATACTTACTGTTTCCACCGTATCCTTTTATATTAATTTTCAGGTCACAAAGTTTCTTCAAGGATGACTGACCTTGTAAGAGACTTTTTTGAAAAGAAACATTTTGGTTAAGGGCTGTGAATGTTTTAGCAATCAAGAGCAGACCACACAGAGATTCTCCTGTCATCTTCATGAGTTCTCTTTTCTAATATTGCTGAGTCGTCTTGATGTTATACGGATGTAGAATGCTTAGATGTAAGGTGTAAGGTTGAACTATGAGTTTTCAGCTATCACCAGCTGAGAAAGCTGCAGTTTTCTGTATCCAAAACTTTTGAAAGCTTTGCTGACCTTCTCTGGTCAAGTATCTCTTAACCTGCTCTGAGTGATGTTACATTCTTCTTTTAGACCCTATTTACTTCCATGAACTGTACCTATGTCTGTTCAGTCTCTTTAAAACTGTTCAAAGCAATATGGATTCAATTTTATAGTAAAGTCATTGTTCTTCTACCTTTAGTAAGTGTTAGAAATTTTTAACTGAAGTTGTAACTTTTTCAGTCTCCATAAATTCATCTAGAGCAGGCTAGAGTGGGTCAACAAAGCTGAAGTCCCAATGAGCTAGAGTAGGGAACTGGATAAGAAACCCTACTTTAAAACAAAAGCAAGGCAAATCCCATACCTTGGGTTAGAAATAGAAAGATTAAAAAGTATGTCAAAAATAATATAGTTCAACATGGATGATATGGGGATTGAGAGATTTACAGACTTGTGTGGGAAAAGGGATGGAATCTATGGTTGGAATATCTTCTGAAAACCCAGTTGCCTCTCAAGCCGTGGCCTTTTGGATAGGTACTGCCAGCACAGAAATCTCCTAAGTTCTGTAAGGTTCAAGGGCTATAGGTTACACACAGACATTCTAGGTGGGAAGAGAATAAAGGCAAGAAAAGTAGAGAGGATGAGAATAGTGGTGGTACAAAGAAGATGTGAACAAAAGAAAGTGTTGCAAAGTTAAAAGAATGTGAAAAATTTCAGCTGCATCTGAACTACCTTCTCTTGTTGGATGTAAAAGCTGAGGCCCTGGTCAGTTTAGACGTGGCAAAATGACAGTTGCCTTAATATCCATCCTGAAGAAACTGAGGAGTCTCCTTTATCTTGGGTCTCGTTTTCTTGACACATGTTTGAAATTGCCCTAATCCTGCAGCCCACACAATTTCTGTGCCCCTCTGTAGCCCTTTACTTTTACATGCATTCTTTCATGGATTTACATGAAGTTTCAAAGCAGCGAGGGCTTTAGACAAACTAAGTGGCGATACCAGGAGTAGCTCTGCTGATTTTAAATGGACTGTTTATGTTATGAGTTGCTCAAATCAGTCCAAACTATACCAGCAGCAGAACTTTATCAATGCAGAAGTTGACTTGCAATGCATGCTTACAGCAGTAGTTAAAAAGGAAAATTGGTCTCAAATTATGAGGTGCTGACATGAAAATGTTCAGAGGCATTGGTCAAATTTTTACTGGATAAGTTTCCCCTGCCATCTGAAAGTGTGGCTGAATGTTATCTGTGTTTAGCGCTGTCTTCTCTCTGGCTTTGGGAAATTTATATCTACATTTCTATAGCATTTATCTAGCCTGGAGAAAGTAATAATAATAATAGTGTGAGAGAGGTGGTGTTACATTGGTGAGCACTCTAGGAGCATTGCAAACAGAGTTTTTTTTTTTTTTAGGAGTTGCTGACAGTCTTGTATCACACACATTTCAATAAACATTGTCCCAGATGCTTGTACAAATCTCTGGTGCGCAGCTCTGGTATAAATGGCACAGTAATTAGAAACCTGTCTTAAAAAACATCAAGTTTGGGTCATGGGCATTAATGTAAACAACTCCAGGGATGTCATTTAACGCCTTGCTAGTTCTTTACAGTGTTAACCCTTATCTCAGCTTCAAAACTTCAAAACAAATCTTCCGTATGGCCACATCATCAAAGGTTGTGCTATAAAGTGTCTACTGAGATCTCTGTGTGAAGCTTGAAATTAAACTCAGAATAAGACAAAATCCCCTTGGCTTTTGAAGTTTTTTGCAAACCAGAATGAATGACCATGATTAAAAGAATCTTAATAGTTGTGTATTTTTGCCCAGATATTTCAAATGATTAGCTGTAGTTTATGAAAATTCTCAACCTCATATAGCTTTGCATTAGAATCTTGATGCTGTATTGTAAAGCAAAGCAATAAAAACTCATCTCTGTCAATAAAACTTTTGGGTTTGTGAAAAGAATATGAATAGGCATCATCATCATCATCATCATCATCATCATTTTGCTTCCCCATCAATCAACTACAAATATTTGCCTTTTGAGCAAGAAGAGTTAACTAACTTGAATGACTGAAGTCACAGCTGTAGTTACTTAAGTAGGCACTGAAGACTGTAGTGAATATCAGAGAAAAGAATGTTCCTAGATCTGTCGAAAGCAAAATATAGTTAATAAAGAATATAGATCAAGGTTATTTTCTTTGTCAAAGAAGGAGCTGGTCAGACTTCCTAAAAAGAAATAAATAAATCACTGGATTTACTCATAATCTTATAACAATTCATCTGAGGGCAGGAAATTGATCACACTCTGTGTGAACTCCAAAAAAAGGTCATTCGGCAGACTTACTTTCATGCAAGAAAAGCCCCTATTTAAAACCAGGAACATTTAGGCTTCCCACTGCTTGGAAACATATGTTCATACTTGCACCCTAACATTTAAATACTTGAACCTTCGTGAGTTAATAGATAAGCTGCAGGTAGCAGACCACCAATGGAGAGAAAATGTATTTTCTATCTCAGATCAAGTGATGGTTTTCTGTATCCGTCCTTAGTCACTCACAACAAGTCATTTCAAAATAACAGAATAACCATAAGACAATTTTGTGGTCTGGAATGCTGATTAAAAGGAGCCTGGAGCTTCCACAAGACAAGACTCAGAGTGTGCAGAGAAAAAAAATGCTTCCAACTACCAGAAAAACAAGTTGGTTTCATTATTTTTAACCAAACTTTGTGAGGATTATCCAGTGATAACAGTTTACATGATAGAACTGGAGAAAGAAGCCATTGAAGAACCAGTGAGATATCTCTCAACGGGTCTTATGTCATCACAGCAGCAGCAGGAGTGAATGTTTTTGCTAGAAGGTCAAATGTAAGGTGCTCCTCTATGGATTGTGTTTACCCTGGACTTTATACTGGTGAACAAGCCCTGACCTTTTCCTTTTAATTTTTTAATTCTCATATCCTCTTGCAGAAAGAGTTCTATTTTCTCTCTGTTCTCCTCACCAGTCTGTTGCAGTTCCACAGCATCTGCAAACGCTCTCAGAAGTGGTGAGCATCCACACAGAAGGGAGCAGATACAGTTTCAAAGAAAGCTTTGTCAAAACAACTTTGAAAGGGAAAACCAGCCACAAGGTTGCCAGCTCCTACACGGCAATGACACTGAAACAAAATACCCAAGCCAATTTTTCTGCTGAAGTGCCAGTTTCTCAGTCTACACTCTTGGATTAGATTACATTTAGCTGAAAAATCTGGCAGAGTTCTGTTGGTATCAGTGGAGCTATGCTGATTTGCAATAGCCACTCTCAAAAAGAAGCACAAACATGGAAAAATAAGTTCCTCCACTTGTAACTTGAGCAATGTAGAATATGACCACCTCTCGATGCCCATCTGCATTTGAATGTACCCAGGACACCTCTGACACCAGCTGAGAAACTACTGCTCTGCTTGTCTCTCGTGATCTCCGCTCAGAAACTCCACTCAGATGTTGGGATGCTTATGGCAGACATTTTAGTCTGAAGTGCTGCACGGGTGTGTTTACAGGTTTATAAAACTTGAAAAGCCTTCATTCTTTTTCTCTCTTTAATTTTCCTGAAAGTGTTTTGCATCATTAAAAGACTGGCATCATGGTCTCTAAACTTAGGTGTCTGCATGAAAGGGTCTAAATTCATCCTCTAGAGCCAGGCTGGGTTTGGGTGATATACAAGGGCAGATGCAGGCTGATCGTGAGGTACAGGGCTCCGTCAGACAACGGCTGGGTGTAGGAAGAAAAGCCACCTCCTCGCCTACATCTGCAGATATCCTGTGCACACCAAACATATCAGAATTTTTAAATTTCCATAGCTTTCGGCCTTCCCTTTTTGAGCTTACGCTATTATACAGTCCCTGCTAGAATTCTGCCAGTCACGGTGCACTTTTTCACTTAGATAAACAAGACAATATCTCTCCTTTGTGGAACAAAGGTGTTAATAAATGCCTGGGTTTGAATTAAAAGGTGATAATGGAAAACAGAGACCCCAATGTGTCAGTCCTTCTGATGCCTACAAAACACCTTTTGATGTCTCAAACATCCCCAAACAGCTGTGCATGAACTGACCAAAAACTCACTTATAAGAACAAATCTTTAAAAAGCTTACTAGAGAGAAGTCTGTGACAGGTTGGTAAGGAGGAAATAACAACAAAAGCCTGAAATAAATGTGGGCAACAATTTTTAAAGGCTGCACCAAAAGACTAAACCAGGGTTGCAAGTAAAGCCTGGCTATTAGAAATAAAATAAAGTGTTAAGTTTCTTTTTCATAGTTTTTTCTGTGTTTCATCAGAAAATATTGAACGTTTTAAGTGGAAGTTCTCCATTCCTCTCCTTCCTCTCAGAATGATCTTACCTTCAGGTTACTCAGTGCAAATGATTTTTCAATTGTTCTTAATTCAGATTTTGCAGTAGTTGAAAGGACTGAATATTGCAAAGGATCTTAAATTCTTGTATTTAAAAAATCTTGATTGTGAATCTTTCCTTGCTGACACTAGTAGGAGCCTGTTGATACAATTGGATTAGTTTTTATTTGGCAGTGGTGATAGGACAATCCACCCCAAAATGTATCTGATTGAGTAATTACTTGGACATGTCATTAATTATACCAGGCATCCCAGCTTAGTGACGATCTACAAAGCTAATTTTCTGCTGAAACCAATAACGCAGCCCCTAACACATCCCATATCTGTGTGGTTATCCCTGGCTCTTTGTCCTCTGCCTAGAGCTCGGGGACTGTTGGGTTCTCTAACATAACACCTCAGGCAGCCCCAGGCTGCTACAACAGTCCCCTGCCCTTCCCTGCCTGCTGATGTACACCGCTCCCTCGCCCATTCCTCCCATCTCAGATTGGAGTGAAAATCATCTGTGCATGTGAGATGGCTTCCGTTCTTGCAAGCGTCCACATTATTTTTTCCTTCGGCAACCAAAGCCTTGCTGCTGAAAAACCTTATAAAGCAAAGTGATTTTTAGCCCAAAGTGATTCCAGGCAAGATGCTAATTCTTCCATAAATTCTGGCCAGTTTTTCTTTTAATTAACTGAACATCATGATTACATGAAACTGAAATGTAAGAGTAGTTTAAGGGGTACAGTTTTCACTTGTTCATATTTAATAGTGAAGAGATAGTCCTCCAATAGAAGTGTGCTTTCTAGGTTCTTCTAACTGCATTTATGGTCCTACTTGCTCATTTAATAATCTGAATTTTTATGATGTTAAGACAAAATTCCTCTGAAGAAAGATGTGCCTATAAAAAGACAATTCTTAGGAATATCCATGCTGCCTTTATTTCAAGACTGCAAACTTTCAGATTCTGAAAACCTTTCTGCAACTGTGATTCTGCTAGCATTTTTCTCAGAGAGAAAGTATTGTGAAGTTAAAACTTTCGCTGCAGGTTGAGTTATGGACCTGATAATACATTGAAAGACTGCTGCCACTGTGAGTACTCCTTTGTACTTCAGAGATAGCAAGGGATAGAAAAGATGAACGTAAGATTGAATTGACTGGCCATAGCCTTGTAGCACAGGTGTCTGATACTCAGAAAAGGCAGTATGACCTCACCAACTGCTGCGTTAAGCAGAAGAGACAAAATTTTTTACAGAACATCTAAAACTTAACACTTACACTTTTCATTTTCAGAAGCAACCTGAAATCTTTAGGATTCAATAGTCTAAAAACTTGCCCCCTGAGCTCCTCAGGCACCCTTAAAACCATCTCTTGGTCTGTCTGTGCTGCCTGCATGCTGCTTCTGGCTGCAGTCGGAAAATCATCATAGAGGACAAGCTCGGACAGAGGCAAAAGAGCTGGTTTCCGCTTAAATCTGTTCATCCAACCTCTACAGTTTCAACTAGTTTGAATTCTTCACAGAAGATGCAAGGACAGCAATGCAAATTAACATGTAAGGAAACGCAGAACCTTCATGTTAGGATCAGCTATGCCAAGTATTTCTTTGGCACTGAAAATGGGCCTCTTCTAGTATCCAGCAACTAGTTCTCAGCAAGCCTATCCCTGCTGAGCACAGTCTGGATAATAAAGCACCCAAAGTTGTGACCTGTGAAAGAAGCAAATTAATGTAGCCATCACAACTGCAGACATCTGTCTGTAATTCCATGTCTGCATCATTGCTTCAAGCTCCGGAAGGTACCCTGGCAACCTACTGTAGCGTGAAACCTGTAATTACTTCATGTACAGCGCTAAAGAAAAGACAGGCCACTACGAGGTTAACAAATCAAGCTCTGCTAGACAAATGGGGCTGGTGAGTTGTAAGCCCCTGGGCCCTTGTGACAAACATGCCACTACAGAGTGCTTTCATTTATTATCGAGGGAGTTCCAGCACCTGTTAGCACACAGGCGCCTGCGGGCTGTCGCCAATTCCATGCCTTGCCTTTAAATCAGCTGTGCTTAACATTCAGCTGCAGACTGAAATGGGCTGTGAGATACCACTCTGGCGTGTTTCTTAGGTCTTCTGAGTACTTGCAGATGTATTTTCTGTATCGCACAATTTGGATCAAACGTAGTGTAACAGCAAACCTTTCTATCTCCTTTTTCCTATCCATAGCTGCTAGATAATTTTCAGACTGTGTAAATCAGTTATGCACTTTCTATTTACAGGATTACTAGACATAGTCTCTTTCTTGTGTGAGCATTAAAGTGGCAAATTTTACTGAGTTCATTTAAACTTCTCCTGTTCTCCATCAGTATAGCGGAGAAGCAAATTGGAACCACCATGAAGTGAAAAAATCTCACAATAAGTATCTTTGATTTGAGTCACTGTTCTTGTTAACATATTTTCCATTATCTGAGCAGCAAAATCAAACCTATTCATTTAGAATTGCACATCCTGACAGAAATATATTGGACTTTAAGAGATATTTTAAAATAAGTCCTTGCAAAACTAGTATTCATATTTATTTTATTTATCACAAAATTTAAGTACTGAATCATTGCTGATTAATGAATTAACTTTCGTTTATCCATTTGAATTTGCACAGATCATCCTACATTGTTAGCGCTGTGGTGTTCAATACGGACTTTTTTTTATTGGACAGTGATTGGAAACTCTAATGTGATTTCATTTTTTCAGCTAAATAGTTTAACCTACCTTTTGTCTTGCCCTGAAAGAGCTACCCCCAAAAAAGAATACTGATGTAAGTGATCTCCTTTTTGTTGTTGATTCATTCCTGTTCTCTGAAAAAGACATGTTTTCTTTAACTGTCCTGCTATTTAAGTTGAAAAATTGTTTAAGAGATAGACAAAACTAAGGAAAACCTAGTATTTTTGGCTGTGCCATCGAGCTCCTCCAATGCTGGGCAAGTTTCTTTGATCTTTAAGCCAGTGACTCTGGTACTGCGCACCAGCTGAGCCATAATACTCACTGAATGTGTCTATCCATGATTTCTTGTTTTGCAATGAGAAGTCACACAGTTTTACTCTTTTAGACTTCCTTGGAGAATATTAAGCTATCATACTAGAGTGCCTTACTCCATCAAACTCTTCCGCACTTATTTTTATAGCTGTTTGCCTTTATTTTTCGTGTAATGCACCTTTAAACTCTGAAAGGCTCTGCTGTCTGTAGACATTCATGGGTGTTCCAGTTCAGCATAGGCTGAGATACAGACACCCACCTGTAGGCAACATTTTCAGGAAAATGTCACTTTTGTTCTCTACCTTTTTTCCTTGTTCACATCAAAGTCATTCAAACAGAAGATAGCTATTGATCTCTGATTCTGTAGAAATCCAGCGCACGGAAATCAGCAGAAACTTTTTCACATTTTACTGAATTGCTTTCTCCTAGCATAACCATATTCAGGAGCCATATTCTGGATATAATAAATTTGATGGCATTAGCTAAATTTATCCCATCATAATGAAATTCATTAATAAGCCATTGTATATTCTATATGGTAGTTAGTGGTGATTAGTACCTGGGTTTTCTTCTCCATTCTCCCCAAGAATCAGTTGTGACATTGGTTTAATGGATTAGTGTGTATTTATCAGACACATGCCAATAAAGCAATCAGTTCTCTGCTAAGTACTATCAATCTCTACTATAACTGCCAAGCCCAGTAAGTAGCTGCAGTGGTGATAACAGCATTGTGAGCTAATTCCTTTTCATATCACAAGCCATTCAGCAGAAACGGCCTCTTTATTATTCTTTCTCCATGTGTTGAGCCTACTGACTGTTAATCTGGATTAACAATGCAGAGTGGTGACAAGAAAAGCTAATAATTTTGCTTTTTAACACTTCGTTAGATTACGTCGATTGTCAGTACCTTTCCCCTTCACAATACAATGCTGAAATTACTCTTCTGGTCCTTTTTACAAAGGCAGAAAGAAAATTATTTGTATATGGGTAGTTTGTGCTACTAGAGATTTAAGGAATATTGAAATCACGGAAAACGATAGAGTTTTTAAAGAACGTGGTTATTTCTAAATAGGCTGTTTGATATGTAAACATCTCTTGTAAGAAAGTAAAAGGAGGGGGAGAAGAATGGGAATACCGAAGGAAACACAGTTATATATAAAGCCCAAATTTATTTATTTGGAATATCAAAAAGTACACAGGCAAACGGTAGGAAATTCAAAGACATTTAAGGAGAAAATTAAAATTTTGTGAGCCTTTACCTGGAGAGCAAAACAAAACAAAGAACAACAAGAAGGAGGAAAACCAACATTCTGAACGTATACATAGGGCCATATTTAGAAACAATGAGATGTCTCCTTATATACTAGTAAATAAAGACAATATGTTTTGATTGTGCTCATTTGGCACAGGCTAAAGGAAAAGTTCAAATGCTGGCTGAGGAGGGAGCATAAAAATATATTTTTATGAATCAGAAATGCAGAAACCTTATTATAATTCATAACTCCATGCTGGTTTTATTGTTTTCAAATCACACACCAGTGCTTGCGCAACAGAATTCTCAGTTTAATATGTAATGAGTATGCTATTCAGTAGAGTATTTCATTAGGCATTGCAAAGAGTTATGAAGCCATCCATATGATGTGCATTACAGAATATGTCAAGAAATCAAGGATGATTTTTGCTTCTCTGCTAAACAAAATATACTTTAAGCAATTATTATTAACTGATATTACTTACCAGGAGGCTTATTTTTACATAAGAGAACAACATGGAAAAGAAGAAGAGGGGAGGGAAAAAAAAGTAAATACAGTATTGGATTTCTTAGAAAATTAGTTTTATTTATTTTTACTAACATGCAGTTTTAAATTTGATCTTGTGTACACAAATCAAAAAATGGAGCTTTAAAATTAGTTAATGTTTAGTTTTCATAAAAGAAAACTAAATGTCCTCTAAATGTTTTTGGATGACTTCTACGATTAGAAAAAAATCTTTTAGTTTAAAGTAATAAAGTTGGGCAGAACAAAAAACTTAACAGAGTGGTAAAATTTTGTTTACATTTAGTTCTTGCAATAATTCAACCAAAACACAGCTTTGCCAT
>NW_009725657.1:34063-71121 GCF_000703405.1 Apaloderma vittatum
CATATGAGAAGGGGAGATATATTTGTGTGTGTTGCATTAGGTTCAGTGACACTATGTCTCCTACCACTGCCGCAAGTTCAGGGAAAGCCATCCTTTCACAGATGGGGCAACCAGTCGTTTTCAGAAAGCATTTTAAAAGGTGCTTACTGGCATTTCCATGTGGCATTGCCTTTAGAGAAACAGACACGTTTAGCCAAGGATTCAATATGATGGTCTGTGTGATACTGGTTAAATCAGAATTCCTGTTCTGGAAGGTTCTGAAGGTTTATTGCATATATATATCTGAACTGTAAAGACATGCAAAAGTTCAAACAAGGGGTTGCAATTTAGAATACAGCCAAGAAACACTGCATTTAGCTTCTTTATAGAAAACAAAACAATATCTTCATAAGTTAAAAAAACACAACAAAACAATCTCATCCTGCAAGACTTCCACTGATAGAATAGATATTAGGGAAGGGGATTTGTGTATTGAAAACAAATTGAACTTCAACCCATATTATTATTCTTCAAGCAAAAAAAAATCCTTCAGCATAGTAGACTACTCCATGTAGTGTAAACTAGTGAGCAGGTTCTTTAACTACCAAAGTGCTTTATTTTATCACTTCTACGGTATCCACAAAAAGAGTCATAATTAAACTACAAGTTCTTTAAAGCTATAAGCACGAATTCTTTTAATTGGTTAAACGTTATAAACTTACATTATGTAAATGTGACGAGGGTTTACTGAAATTTGTTCTAGTGATAATCCATCTGTCTTAGATAAAGGCCAATGTACAAGCAATTGTGCCACTTTCAAAGTGCAGCAGAAGATTTCTTTTTCCACATGACTCAAGATGATCTCTGTGTATTTTAATATTTCTAGAAACAGTCACAATCACTTTTCTGAATAGGAAGCCAGACAGTCTTTAACATGAACACCTTACATTCACGTTGCTATACCATACTTTAAAAATTTATCACTGCTTGGAAATTGCACTATAAAAATGAATATGTTTTATCCTTTTAAAACACGCATAGTATCAACTCCTTCTAACAGCTAACAATTTTCAAGCAGAGAAAGCTCTACCCTGTTACCCTAAAAAAGCAGAATGAAAGAAATATGTATTTTCCACCAGCATTCAAATATTAAAGTAACCAAGGTAGACAAATTCCTTACTGCTGCCCTGCAGCAAGAGAATAGACCGTTGATTTTTTTTCCAACTGTTCTGCTCATGGCTTACATCTAACGTGTTTTAAATTGGCATGATAATATCTTAAATTAGATGGCTACATGCACAATTTCATTTCATTGGAGAAATACATGCAATATACTTTCTCCATCCTTTATAAACATGTCTATAGCACACTTTCAGTATTAGGAAGCTACTTCTGCTTTAGAAAACAAATAATTGTTGCTGTGTGAGGAGCCTGGCTTTTGTATGGCATTTGTGTTCAACTTTCTGTGATCCGTGTCCTAAGAGATCCTGTGAAGTGCCTGACAGTTGTACGGAGCCTTCCTGGCCAGGCAGGCTCGCTGACACCTCTGGCATCCTCAACACCTTCTCTTTCAGAGTTACCTCAGGCCTCCAAGTCTGCAAACCGCAGTCCTGTAAAAATATCTAGAGTTTTTTGAACAGCTCCTTACAGTTCTAGGTAGCAAGAGGCACATGAATTAAGTTTAATCTCATAAGAACTGAAGACTCAAGTGCTTCCATGCAGGAAAGAAGCACTTTAACCCAGAGCATGGTCACCTTTTGAGGCTGGAGGGGCAGTGCAGGGGTTTGCACAGTTGTATCATATATCTGTTTCCATTCCAGGTGGCACTGAATGATTGAGAAAGAGCAAAATCACACATCGAAGTGTCCCAGTTTGTTATTAGAAACTCTGAAAGCGCAGAAGATTATTTTCTAAATTGTTTCTGAGATGTTATTACCTTTCTCCTCTTTGAGAGAATCTTGCAGCAGCCAAATGCTCTATGCTGTTAAAATGCTTCGGATGCTGCCTGTAGTTTATTGTTCCCTTGGAGCAATTTGTTTCATTATAATGTACTCATGAAAGAACATTAGTGTTTAATTATCAGGAGAACTATTCTCAGCAACACTCAGACTGAAGTATGAGGTCCTTGACTGTTAGTTGCTGCTCATCTACACACTGATGGTTTGACAGAGCGAAAGTCAGGCAAGTTGGCTCAATGATCTCATGCAAATAATATGCGTTGTGAACTTTACCATTTTTCCATTACAAATATTTTTGAGAATAAATCTTGCCAATTCACCAAGCTCTGGCTGACGGAATGAAAACTGATGTGGAAATAGCTTTGTACCACTGCGGTATGGTAATATCTGTGTGCAGTACCAACAGGGTGTGAAGGAGGGATAGAAGTGATCACAGATCTGGTTTTGCCCTCTGCACTGGGAGGGGAATTTCATTCTAGTTCACAGTGTTGGTTACTGATGCTGATTCCTAAGGGTAAGCAACAGATTGAAAGTAATAAACACAATGATAGACCTGAGGTAATGGAAGGAAACCTTGATGGGAAGCCTCATCTTTCTGCTCTAATGCTGTAGCTTAATATCCCTTCAGTTAAAGAATTATTTTATTTATTTACCCTTAATCATTCAAGGGCAGTATTGCCATTTTCACAGTCAGTGTATGATGGCTCCAAGTTTTGACCTGCATACTAAGGATTCCTCTGCAACTGCTCAACCAAGGAGTATAAATCACACAAATAGTACCACACTGGTATTTGATTATGTAGCACTTTGGATGCAAAGGTCTGGCAAAGGATAACAGAATGACTCAGCAGTAGGACAGGGAAATGATCAAAAACATGGCAGAAAGTACCAGACTTGCTCAAAGAGGTGAGCCAGCAAATCATACCAGGAGAAGCTCTAGGAGAGGAAAATTATTGAATGTGATTGACTGTGAGTATGCACACCTACTGCAGATGGGCTGCCTCCAAGGCCCAGCAAGGTCCACTGGAGCCTTTCCATTTCTGGCCTATTTCTTGTCCATGAATCAATATAAACAGTTTGTTCAAAAGTCAGAGAGCCGTGATAATACAAAAGTGGTAGATGTCATTATAAGCAAGTACTGAGTAATGTGAGATGTTTTTATTCATTGCTTCCACATATAGTACCTGAATATGCACGGTCTTATATTCTGGATACACAGAGATCAATACTACAGTGTATAATCTCCTTAAACTTGAAATAGCAAAGTGCTGTCTTCCTGTTGCTATGATTTCTGCATTTCAGTTTTAATCTTGCCCTATGTTCTCCCTCTTCCTTCCTCTGTTAATAAAATACTGTGCCCTGTATGCAGCACTGTGATGGAAGAGACAAATCTTCACTAAATTTAAAATGCTCCTGGATTCCATAATCACTGGAAAAAAGCAAAACAATTTCTTTTTACTCCCCCACAAAATCTACTTCTGTGAAAAACCTGCCTTTATCAGCAACATCAAAGCTGAAGTTTATTGTTCACAACCTCAGAACTTGGCCTTTAATCATAGATTTGGCTAAATACCATTCACAGTTCGAAACAAAATGAACCTCGAGTGTATGTCATTTGCAATCCCAGCTGATTAATCATTTCATTGTTCTTATAAATGAATGTTAATCAGCATGTGTGTATCTACATGCTGAATGCATTAAAATGTTTGGTCGGAATTTTTCATCTTTGCTGGCTGAACATACCCTGAGGGCAGGACACTGTCGCTTAGCAACTCCAAGCGCTGTCACCCTCTCACGGGGTGGCACATCTGCCAGCGTGCCAGCCCTTTGACCTCACATGCCCATCCGCTCCATGCGCGAGCAGTGTGTTGCACACGCGAGCATGCCCGGTGTGTGAGCAGTGCACCCCATGCATGAGCGCACCCCGTGTACGAGCACGCCCTACACGCGAGCGTGCCTCACGTGCACACCAGGCATAGCTCATGCCAACGTGATTCATGTGCAAGCACACTCAGTAAGAGGGCACACTCCACGTGAGCATGCCTCGTGTTTTAGCGGTGCGTCCCACATGAAAGTGCACTCTGTGTGCAAGAACACCCCACGTGTGAGCTGTTGACATGGGCCGGGCTGACCCAGCTCCAGGGCATTGCCAGCGGTGCAGCTGTGCCCACATGGAGCTAATGAGAAGGTCGTTATTGGCCGCACATGTGCTGGGGAGGGGTGTTGGAATGTGGCAGAACATTCTTCTATCAGCTGCTGCAGCAGGAAGGTTCCTGCTCTACTTAGTGTCCCATTGCTGTTGTGGCTCTGAAGGTAAGGCTTGGCTTAAACAATAAAAACCTGCATAGAGCACTCAAAATACTCATTGATGATGGAAATTGCTCTTGTCTTTGTTTTTCTCCTGCTTTGTAGTTGCTTTTGGTTTCCTCAGTGGTCCTTACTGTGCCATGCTGGGCTAATGGGAGAGCTCAGCCTTGCACAGCTTGCCCTGACATGTCACTTTGTGACCATGTAGTGCTTTTTGGGGATTACACAGAGTCTACTTTCTTCACGTAACCTGTGTGTAGTTGCACAGTTGCAATGGTGGCTGTTCTGGGAGTTGGGAAAAAGTTACAGCATTTTCTTAATGGCAGCTCAGCAGGTTGTGAGGAAAGCTGCTGTGTTTCAGGTTAGTTTTGTTTCTTTCAGAGGGAGTGAAAAAAGAGCTTAGCGCTTAGGTGTCTTTGCAACTGTAACTATAGTGTTTGCTATACCATGAATGCTATAATATGTATTGATTTGTTTGCTTTCCACTGTGAAGTGTTTAATGTTGCTGCTTGAAAGATGATTTTTTAAAAGTCTAGTGTTATACTAAGTTGGTTCTGACATCAAAAAATCAAGAGAAAATGAGCAGGGGAGAGAGCAAGGATATCAAAATGATTAATTGCTGCATTAGCATTCAGGCGCTGAGTGTATTT
Source organism: Apaloderma vittatum (assembly GCF_000703405.1). NCBI lineage: Eukaryota > Metazoa > Chordata > Aves > Trogoniformes > Trogonidae > Apaloderma > Apaloderma vittatum. The sequence continues at coordinate 38,958 of NW_009725657.1, forward strand.
TGCTTTATGGATTGCTTGTTTCTAAGGGTATGATTGTGGCTTCTGGATTATATTAAAAAAATGTGTGTCTTGAGTATTGATGCTTAATTTCAGAGGGATTACATTCCTGTAAAACGAAGAAAGGAGGGCAAAGAGGAAGAAAAAAGTTCCACAATTAAATGCTAGCCCCAAACAAGTCAGGGTGCAGAGTCTAAAATAAGTTTGATCAGCAAAACTACCTCCAAAACATTTTATTTATTTATTTAGAAATGCATGAAAGTTGTGACTGCCACGTCTGTCATGAAAACTGGGTAAAAAAAAAAGGCATTGTTATAGTCTCTTGGTCTTCTGTGGAGATCTGTATCTGCTTACATGATTGGAGGTGAGATTGGTTATTAGGTCCATTCCTTGCTGATATTGTGGGGTTTGGAGAATTGTTCAGGAAATTTTAACTTAGTGGTATATCTTCTGGTTTTATTACTTTTTTAAAAATATCATTATTCCATTGTGATCACAATGTTAGTTTCGGTATGAAACATAGATACTCTCTCTGTTTTGGCATGGTAGTTAAACTTACATCTAATTTTATACCCGAAGCTAGTCCCACTGTGGCCACTCATATGCTTACAAGTAGCCACATTTAACATAAGGAACACAAAAAATTTACAAGTGTTCCCAGGTGGTTTTTGATGGTGTTGCAACAGCACAGAAATAATCAGGTGTGAGACCATTCAGGGGACTGAGCCTTGAGAAGGGCTAACTACAAAACCATGCCCATGGCTTGGCCGTGTGCTGCCAAGTCCCAAATCACTTGTGATTTCATTCCCAGGCCATCTGAGTGTAGGTTTAACTGACACCTGCAACAGCATTGGTGAATTCACTGTTGCAGTTGAGAACAGAAGACTGTGAAGCAGTGTGCCAGAGATGCGTAGCTCAAGGTCTGTTTGTTAAACGGCAAGTTGTTCTTTATACATTCTCATCTTGTAGAACCGGCCATGCATGATTGTAATGAGTGATGGCCTTATTAAATCAAAAGCAGACATGGAAGAAACACCATTAATCTGTAAGCATATGTGATGCTAACAGCCATCAAAACGTAATGTTGCAATTATCTTAGGTGGACAAGAATAATTCTCCCTCATTAAATTTAGGGGATATGTATTTGAATGCATGCTTTGGATCCCCTACATTCCGTGTCTTTTCTGTACTGCTGGAAAGAAAGGTACCAGAAGTATTCCCTGTTAGCCTGACCATGTACCTTTTGAGTCCAAATTCATTTTGGCACAGCCTGCCTGGGGACAGGCTTTGTAAATACAACGTGCTATCAAAATAGTTCATGTGTTCTTAAACATGTCAGTGGCATCAGTCTCTCCTTCTTTTTTTTTTGTGGCAAAAAAAGTGCTGTAATCTCATCTCAGATTATACAGCTTCACAATTGTATTTTGAGAAGCTTCAAAGAAGTATTAAAGAATGTGTAATATACTGTAGCAAGTTGCTTTAGGTAAAACAGTGTCACTGTATGTGCAAGTTGCAGCCCCAAAACTTCCCTCTGGCAATTCTCAGAAGTGAGAGAGAAATACAATTTTGTTCCCTTCATTTCTGTCTGGTTTTTGAGTTTTGAGTGGTTGTTGGTTGTTTTGGTTTTTGTTTTTCTTTCCCCCTTTCCATACACCCCACGTAAAAACTCTACAGATGGCTCATCGTTGGTTTTTTTGATGAATGAATGCAGCAGTTCTGTGTGAATCCTACTACCACACCCCAAAAGACATTCTGGTCAGAAATGTCACTAGCTTCTGGGGCATGGCAGTGCTTCCAACATAAGACTGACTGTCTCGGATCTTCCTGCTCAGTGACCACTCGCTCTTCTGTGAGTAACTTCTTGATGCTGCTCGACACTGTTAGTTTTGCTCCTGTTGTGACCAAAGTGAATTTGGTGGCTGAAATCCACCCTGACACAAAACACCACCACAAAGTGCTTAATCTGCATGGGACTGGTCATCTGCAGGGGAAAATAAAGTTCTTATTACAGTTAGGAGGTGCTTAATTTGTCTTCAAAAGCTTCTTGTCTAATTGAGGCCCAGGCATGCATGCAGCCGCATCTCCCTTTCAGTGTCCAGATAGTGTAATTTGCTGTTGGGACTGGTTTGGAGTTTGAGTGAAAAACTTGCAATTTCTTTAGCTTTTATCACTTTTGAAAATTGAAAACAAAATTAAAACGATGGCTAATGAGGATATTTGATGATTTGTGCTGACTTTGATATAATAATTGACTTCTAATATATGGTTTCAAAGAAGCGTGATGAGATTCACCCTCATGACTTCTGTATCTATTCTATTCCGATCTTGAATGTCTATTAAAAAGAAACCTCTCAATTTCCTTGTACTAAAATTCCTTTTATCATTTGAAGATTCTTGAGAAGTATAATAGGAGAAAGAAATTACCAGGAACACACCTGATTAATTCAAAAATTAATTGAGGCTAATTTAGATGACATTAGATCATGATGAGTTTCATTAATAAATAAAACTATTATCAAAAAGAACAAGCATTTTTTCCTAACTTTGAGTGTACCTATTCAGTTCCCATCATTTAAGTAATCAAACTATTTCTTGCTTTCCAATGATCGCCAAGGGTGCAATTTATTGTGGTGGAATAGACCTGCTCACAGCTCAAATATTGAAAATAGTCAGAGATGTTTCATGCATAAAATGTTCTCTGAAATCTCTGCATGAGGGTGAATACTTTAATTGTTCGCATTACAGCTGCAGCTTTTGCCCCAAATGTATATTCTGAAAAATTTTCAGGCAAATATTGCTCCTGATGGCTTAGAAGTGTAGTTATGTTGCAGAGCTGTTATGGGAATGAAAGCATTCTCCTATGGTGAATTACTGATAAATTGGCTTGGGATGCTGTGTAATTTCTCATATGCTGCAAAATCAATAGTATTAACCATCTGCCACCATTTCCATTTGTATTATGGTAGTTCCTAGAAGTTCCTCTTGAGCTTGATTGTCCAGTCATATTTGGTGCAGTGCAAAGTGCAAAGTAAAAGAAAAGCTTCATTCTAAGTAAGTTGTGGTCTTACAGGTGAAAATGTGGAAAGGCACAGATGAAACTATTGACCTAGAATTGCCTGGACCATTGGTAGATCTGTAACCTGAACATCTATGCCTAGTGGGAGGAGTTATCCTAACTTCTTTAAAGGTAGGAAAGGACTCATGTAGGCCAAGGGTATGGCAGCAATATTGGTGGGAAATGCTAAACAATGATACTTTGCCTGGATACTTTTGCTATTTTAACTGTCTTGGAGATTGCCCTATCTTGATTGCCATTCCTTCAAGCCCTGTGTGTAGCAATGTTAATTACTGAAGGAGTTGCAACTTTGGCAGGCAGGTGATAATTCTGAGTGTTGTGTCCCATAGGAGGAGTTCCAGACATTGCCATGCATGCAGATAAGCTTTGTCCAAATAATCTCCTTTGCCAATCAACCTGCGAACCCTGACACAAAATGGTATGTTTCCCGAATGGGTGTGTTTGCTATAATAAATTACTATGCTAATGGGAGGTGGTTTCTATAGCCCTCCTCTCCCCCTCCACCCAAGCTGTATCTGACAACAGCCTCTGCCCCACCATTTTTACTGTTATGCCAGATAATAGTTCAGAGAGGAACCAGCTGGAGGAGGGGTTATTTTTAGATATTCTAAATACTTCAGACTTATATAACTGGATTTGAGCAATAGCTGATGCCAGACAATCTCACAAAATCAGTTACAGAGCTCCATCAGTTGTCTCCTTATATTCACAGAACAGTTTGTGCCCCAGAGAGGGGTTTAGGCAACAAGCATCACATCTAGAGCTGCAAATGCTGCAAGAAAAAAAGCAGTGGGTTGAAGGCTCCTGAATAGTGAGCACATACCTAAGAAAATCAAAGTCTTTGGAGAATTTCCAAATGGGAAGAACTGCACTAGTAAATATACTCAGGTTGAAGTCCTAAGGTTCAGTACTGAATACTGTTTAACAAGCATCTGCTGAAACCAGTTGATATCTTCTTCTGTGATGAACTGTCCTGTTAAGAGTTCCAGGCCTTGTGTTATGAAACAAGAGGACTGCTTTTCCACTGTAGAAATGACTACTCAAAGGAAATCTACTCACAGTCTTGGTGTCTGGTTGTGTTTGGCATGGCTTTTGTTTGTACAGTGGCTTATTTCTGGCACTTTGCTTAGTTGATGGTCTTTGTAAATATTTGAGAGTTTAAACAAATAAATAAATTGTGCTCTGTCCACGTGGGGTATGCAAGATCCAGCCTGACGACTTCTGGTAAATTTTTACGTTGCTCAATGTTCTATGTATTCTCAGTGTTTACACAAGTCCACTGCTGTCTATTTCTCCCTATCTAGTTCTATGGTATATCATCTACTCAAACATTTTGTGCTCTCTGGGGAAATTGTAAAAATGGCCAGGAAAGATAAAAGTGGAAGGTCAAACAACAAACTGCACTGTGCAATTAACCTGGCTACTGTTCTGAAATCACAAATGGAGGCTATTTTCGAAAAAAAGGGATCAATATACAGTTTATTGTTACACATGAAGGAAAAATAAATGCTGTCTTGAGCTTCTTTTCATGCTGAGTTGCTTATCACTCTTTACCAGCTTGGTAAGGTATAGCAGGCAAACAAGCTGTCAGAGGTCCCCCTTTCAGCGGCAAGGGCTGAAGCATTCAAATGATGTTGATTCAGTTCCGGGTCCAGATAACGTTGACTTTTAAACCTCAGCAACAGGAAAGGTGTTAAACTATGGGGAAAAAACATCATCTGCTCCAACCACAACATGGAGGAAGGTTGAGCATGACTGAGACCAGTCTCTAATCTGTGTAGATGAGTACTGAACCCCTGCGTCCTGCATTCCTAGTATGACTTAGTAAACCTGATGTGTGGACAAGAGAGATTTTAACTTTGTGACCCATATGTTGCCACCCAGAGGAAATAGGATGGTGTTAATATAACTTTGCAGTGTCTCTGAAGAGAGAGAAGGATCTGTAACTGTAACACAGAAAAATGCTCTACGTTTGCCTAATAGTCGTCAGGTGAAATAACAGGAGAAGTTGCAGGTATTGATGAAACGTGTAGCTGCTTAACGTCTAAGAAGAAACTTGGGGACAGTTCTATTCTAAGCCTTTACTACCTTGTGCAGCTGCTTTTGTGGGTAGATTCCTGTCTCTGAAGACCCACTGTTCACAGGCTTTATGTGATACAGGGATGGCGGTACTTACCCTTGAGAAACTGTAGAATATCAGAGTAGGCACAGGACTACTTGAAATTCTCCTGCCAGAAGTAGATTTAATGCGCTAGACTAGTACATAAATGGAAAAGAAATGGAGAAAATAAAAGCACAATTCAAGCTTAGTTTTAAAATGTGAGAGGCCTCTGATGTCATGAAGGAAATGCTAGCTTTAAAACAATGTTTGCCTTGCTTTTATCAGGAAAGGCCATTTTTCTTTCTGCAGCATCTATTTTTAAACAGTTGAATTAAAATTATTTCATGTATAATAACCCTTTTTGCATGGAGACCTGTCTGAAAGAGTCGATTTCCCAGCTTGCAGCATGTTCACCAGTCGTAGTATGAATTCTTTGTTTTTTAATCTCCAATATGAAAGGAACAACAGAGGTCACTGTGGATTTGTATTGTTGAAGGGGATTACTGGCAGAGCTGAAGTAGCTTGCAACAAGGCCAGCCTGCTCTTCATTTAAGCTTATATGTATGTATTTCTCTCGGCTGCCCCCCCTACCTGGGACCCACATATTCATGAGTCCAGGGAGAGCTAATTAAAACGACTTGTTTCTTTTAAATAAGTCTGCTAGCAGCTTGGTGCAAAGCCAGAGCAGGTATCATTTCAGTGTACCTACCTTAAAAATTATGACATTGTCCTCTGCTTTCTTTCGAGCAAAATGTCTTCTGTTTCTGTTCCTTCTTATCCCTGCCTTTAATTACTGTTTATTAGAGACATTGAACTTTCGCTGCCTTGGAGACTTGAAAAACAAAAAAAGCAGAGTGCCTGTTGGAGAGCCTGCTATAGCAAATGTAACACCTTTTCTGCCTCTAGTATTTTACAGCAGACCTCATGATAGGAAAAGGTCCATTAATGAGGATTTCTTTGTGAGCAATTGAACTGCATGGCATTTTTCCCTCTTGAAGTGCAGGGTAATATTCAAATGCCAGTTCAGTCTTAGTCTATGTTATTGGGATGAGGTTGTCTTTTGAGGTGTGATATGAGTCTAATAATTAACGTTGTTTATTTAAGAAAATGAAGTTTTTAAAATATTAACTATCTAAAAATTCCATGGTGATTTTTAGAAAGTGAGTACCTAAATAGGACTTTCAGTTATTCTTGGGAAAGATTTGCCTTCTATATGTCAAGGCAGCAGAGTGTGACAAAGGTTAGTCACTTAGGGGCAGCTCTGTAGTGGTCATTAGGTACCTTGTGGGTTTTCCACCCTTGCAATACGAATTTGCAAGAGCAGAAGATTTGTCCACCAGTGTTTTACTGGCTCTGTGATTACTCTAAGATTTTTGCCTTCCTTTGTACTTAATTCTGATCATCAGGTGGCGGAGGGGGGACAAACACTCAGTCCTGTAACTGCAAACACAACCACACGTTGTGCTTTACGTGAGACTTTCAGGCAAATGTTTGAACTGGCAAATGCAAAAGCAGGCTGACAGCCGGTAGCAATGACAGACAAATATCACGTATCGGAGTACGTTACGTGTTGCCTAAATGCCAGCATCTTTTTTCTGCTGCTCCAATACAATAAAGAGCTGAAAACAAAAAACTTATTTTGGTTCCTTACATAATCTAATATATTGCTGTCTTACCCACAATTACAGTGCTTACGCATAGACTTGATATTTCTATTACAATTGAACCATAAAAACATTGTAACTGTCCATTGTGGTGGTGCATACTACAAATTCCTTTTATTTTTGTTTTTTCTCCTTTCAATTACATGGAAAGTTGTAGCTAGACCTAATATTAAAAATGCCTTCATATGTTAACACATCGCTGCATCAGTAACAGGATGCATTGGAGGCTAATTCTAACTTTTAAAATGGTAGACTCTGTTAAATAAGTATGGCATCTTTTGTATGATACATATTGTGTATAAATTATATAGCAACACTCTGTTGGACTTCAGCTATTTCTTCACTCTTCTTGTTTTCACTCTGCTTGCTGACATTTTTTTTACAACAGTTTATTTTGCAGTGGCTGCAATAAATAGCTCATCCACCTTCTACTGGATGTGAAGATCCAGATTATTTGGTTTAAAATAGGACAGTCCTTAATGCTTATATGAAAGATGTCATTCCTATGGGTGATTATGGGGACCTCGCCAAATCTACTCATCGCTGGATGTTAAAAGGGGATGGCTCTAATTCTGTGCAGAAGGGGAGCACAAGATCTCATTTCTCACTGCTCAGAACAGGACTTATGCTGCAGAGGAATCCTTTGCAAAGGGTGAACTTCATCCTAACGCTAGGATGACAACAGCCTAGCCTTCTCTAGCTAGCTTTTTTTTCACTCCTAATTCTGTAATTCAAATCCAGGAAAGGGAGTAAAATACAACTGAATGCTTAGTGAAACACCCAAGCAGAGTGTATTACCTGAAATAATGAAAAGCAAGGATTGAGTGGTGGGTTGTGGGTTTTCTTTTTGTTTTTTTTTGACATTAGGGAAGGTTAATAACAACCACTGAAATGCCAAAGAGGAAATAACCAACAGAGATTTTTTTTTTTTTTTTTTAAGTTTAAACCATTCTTTTTAGCAGCTTGTTTTTTGGGAAAGTTGTGTATTTTTGTTGTTTGTTCACCTGGTTTTTTGGCTGCTCATTCTACCTATGTGGCTTGAGCCTTCCTTTGCTTGCTGTTGTCTCTCAGCTTTGTAGTCTTTGCTAGTCATTTACCTAAGCAATGACAGTAGTCAATCATTTCTCTTCCACCTACTACTCAAACGAGATGAAGATTGCTCCCTATTGAAACAGAGTACAAATTCAAACTCAGCCATCAGTGCTGAGCTTGGGTATTCAAGTTCATTGATTTAAGCATTTTCTTCAGCAAAATAACAGCAACAAATTTATTTTTCTTGCTGTACTTAGTGCTGTGAATCAGCTTGTTCTTGTTTTTTGAGATTGCTCTTTGCCAGCATGGCAAGACCAATGATTGACCACTCACCAAAATCTTACGTCTCCAAGTACTCATCAGTGTTCTGGGCTGATTCCCCCCCCCCCCAACTTTTTTCCTGTGAATTAAACTGTCAAATCATTGAGCCAAAAGTTCATGACCAGTCTAAAAATACTAAAGAAAATAAGTTCTACATGGTTTATGAACATAGTTATGGGTCATCTTGGATGACGGAGAGCAGTAGGCATTAGATGATGGATGTGGGTTTTTTTTTTTTCCCTACTGCTACCGATTTCTCCAGTTTATTCAGAAAGGGGCTGCTTCTGCTTAAGCTCCTCGTCCTCTCAGGCTGCCTTCTGTTGCTCTCCCCACATACTGCTGAGCTGCTATTTGTAAGAGACAGCTGACATCTGTGTGGGTGGGCCGAGTGCTCTGCCATACAGACCCTCATCAGCCCTCTTTTGCCAGCCTGTGAGAGGACCCGTTGCAGCAGCTATAGACACTCCTTTTTAACTGTAAAATAATGTCTTCTGGGGGTGTGTTAGCATTAGGCTGGTAATGTTGCTTCCAGTAATAAAAAAACAGGAAGCAAAGTCCTATTTCCTTGCTCCTGAGAGCCCCACCATCTGTCTTCATGTATAGATTTTTCAGACTTGCTGGTTTGCTAATTAATCATATTGAATGTGAGGGTAACTTGCATTTGGCATTTCTGCAGGAAAATAAGGTAGAAAAGAAGAGTCACTTCAGCATCCCTGCCCTGATTAGCTTTGTTACAAGGGACAGCTCATCAGAGATGGCGAGTTCCTCATGGCTGTTGTGTCCCCTGTCAAGAGAGCAGGTGGCGAGTGGGAAGGCAAGGACAGGCTGTGGATGGAGCTTTGACTCTCCCTGCCCCAAAAATATGAATCGATGGTTATGACAGGGAAAACGAGCTGTGCCTTATAAAGGACTAGTGGAAATAACAACTCTTGGTATAATTTTGTGCTGATCACAGAATGTTAGGGGTTGGAAGGGACCTCAGAAGATCATCTAGTCCAGCCCCCTTGCCAGAGCAGGATCCCCTACAGCAGGTCACACAGGAGCGCATCCAGGCGGGGTTTGAAAGTCTCCAGAGCAGGAGACTCCACAACCTCCCTGGGCAGCCTGTGCCAGGGCTCTGTCACCCTCACAGTGAAAAAGTTTTTCCTAATGTTTTTGTGGAACCTCCTATGATCTTTCAAATATTTTGCTGTAGCTCCACAGGTCCACCATGTTTGGGCTGAAAGATATGCTTAAAGAACTGAATGCCTGACACAGTGTCACTGGTAAATGACATTGTGGTAAATGCAGAGGGAAAAGCTCTGTATTCCTGGTGTGTGTTGTGTATGGTATGATGAGCACACACTGAAGAATGAAAAGCACATATTGCAGAACATAAAATGTCTCTGGCTGCACATAAGCTGTATTTCAAGTGTTCTGTGCAACTGGCCTACTTTATGAATCTCAGATATATTGACAGACAATATATAGGGAAAATGTGATTGCAGCAGTTCTAAAAATCATTTTAATGATGTAAAGTAGCAATATTTTTCACCAGTTATAAAATTATATTGGCTTCCTATAATTCATTTAATGGCAATTACACTAAAAATACTTCCACTTGAAGTAAGTATCTGTAAGAGCTTCACAGAAGTGGGAATGTTTGCCAGGTATTTGCTTACATAAGCTACACCTTCACAATGTAATCAAAGAAGCTGTTTTGCTATTAGTTCTGCTTGAATTTATAGCCTCCAAGCTACTGGCAAGATGTGGATGAATAATGCCAGTGTCAAGGCACTGTGAAGGCTCAGAAGGAACCTCAAATTCCTTATATTTCAAATTATTCTTTAAAGCTTTCAAAATTGGATTCAATTGAATGAGTTCTTGGAAAGAGAAAGTAATAGCTTGTCTCCATTTGTAACTGGGCCAGGCATAAACTACAAGCTTTACTGCTGCTTCCTACCCTGCTCAGGAATTCAAAAATATATCTGAATGATGAGCAGCTGAAGAGATTTTGCCAGGACTGAAACCACGTTATCTCTGCTTTGAATCATTTTTAATGTTTGCCTCTGCAGAGATTCAGATGAGGGATCAAAGGGCCGGATTCCTCTCTGCTAAATTGAACTGGCAGTTGAATTGAATGTTTCCCTGTAAAAGGAATATATTTGGCCAAAAATGTCCTTGTAAGCTTCACATTTTTGTAGTTGTGGTGCTTGTCATTGCTTTTTTGTAACTCTCCCTCTCCCAAGTCCCACCAAATCTAGGCTGCCCAGACCTGAGCAGGAAGGACGTGCAAGGAAACAGATGGGATGGGGGAAACCATTGGAAAAGTTTGAGATGGGAGGTTCAACCACATCTCCTTATCAGCTGGCATCTGGTTGTGTCACCGAAATCTGTCTGCCGAGAGCTCTGGTGCAGGCCAGGAGAACCAGAAATGAGGCGGGAACAGCTGCTTTCAGCTCCAAAACTTATGCGTTGTTCGTGTGTAGTAGAGAGCAAACTCCTGCAGCCCTGTTTGGGACAGGCTGGCGGTGCTGGAGACACACACACGGTGTCAGGTCCTCAGTGGGTTTTGCAGCTTGAAGCCGCTCTTGTCTGTGGAGCTGTTGAAGGACACTCAGCTGCAAGGGAATAAACTGCTAATACCTGTGTCTGTTGTAGAAACAGGTGACTGTCACGACAATAAAGCAGAGCTCCTGGAAAGTTTTGTGCTGTTTCTGCCTTTGTCCGAGTGATTCGTTAGAGAGGTTCCGGCAGTGATTAAAACATTTCATGCTGCAATAATCTGTTGCTTTTCGAACTTTATCCTCTCTTGCAGATTTCTTCTTTGTCCTGGGTTAGAGAAGTAAAAAGTGGTTTTCATTTAGCATGATGAGTCACTCCATTGTAATATCAAAAGCTGGGCATTTATCTGGCATAGGACAAAACCATTTATAAAACCCTGCAGAAAGTATCTTGATTCAGATGATAAAAAGACACTTTTTTTCCTAATAATTATAAAGATATCTTCTATTTTAATACTTTCCCAGTCTGTTTAACTAAAGAATAGAAATACAGCTGTGAGTAAAAAAAAAGAAAGTTTTAAAAGGATTCTAACACTATTTCATATAAGTCTAGATTAACAAGGCTGCCTCATTTATACCTACCACACAAAATTCTTTGAGTGTAACTATTTAATTAATTGCACTAAATCATGGAAAAGTGTTTCTGGCTTTCTAGGAAGCCATAGCTAAAATATCTGACACCAAACTTTCTCACTTCACTCATTCCACTTAGCAATAGTTCCCAAATTAGAGCAGTAGAGAAATGTTCTTTGCAGTTTAAAAAAAGAAAAAGGAGGGGGGGGAAAAAAAAAGCAACTTCCAAAAATAAGCAAAGTTAAAATGAATAACTTTTGGTAATCTTTGCAGTTCTTTTTCTCAGGTGTCTCTAACTCCATGTCGGGTTACTTTTATGCAGTGCAATGCAGCCCTCTGTAGAGCTGTCAAAGCAGAAAACAGCTGCTCGGAATCCATCAGCCCGGTCAGACGAGCTCAGATCTAGAGCTTTGCTCGGCCATGTCTGCAGCTCAGGCTGGTGCATCTGTGCAGCCCGCACAGCGCTGCGTGGGCACTGCTCAGCTCAACAGAGCTGGCCAGGAGTGTCTCCACACAGCACTGTCTGGACACACAAATTCATGGCCAAGTGCCTGCAGGGAAATGCAGTGCAACCTGCCAACCTAGGTGCTGAAGCAGATACATGGGTAGCTGAAGATGTTTCCAGAAGAAAATCACGGCCCAATTCTGCATCAGCCTCTGAATCCATCTAGATTCAGAGCCTTGTGGCTAACAGAGCCATGGAACAATTAATTGCGTTAGAGGGTGATCCTCTGTCCTCTGCATGCCTTGCTTACAGAAAAATTATTGCTCTAAATTTGCTTTTCCTTGAGAGTGGTACAGATTCTAGTCACTACCTACCACCCTCTTGTGTACCAAAACACAGCTTCAAGCATTCCATTCTTCTGGGTCTCATAGAAGTATACCAGTATGCCAAAGCTGTCATTTCATTTCCTTTCAAAGGGTGAATCTACCCCTGTTTTCCCAGGAATGATGCATTTGTTTTTTGGCAGCCATGGTAATGACAGTCATAGTTAACATTTTGTGTTAACGACACTGGGTAGCACAGTGGTAGACCAGTAAATGAGTCTTCCAAAAGACAAAAGGACACTCTCAAGCTCTTCATCTTGTTTCTTTTTGCTGTGATTCCCTACCGTGGAACATAATTCATAGCTATTCTATATGGTCATGCTTCTCTGGAGAGTATATGGGGAATCACAGAGTCATATAGTTTGGGAAAGATCCTTAAGATTATCAAGTCCAACCTTAAATTTAACACTGCCAAGTCTTTAATTCACTGTAAAATCCCTAATAATAGACTTGGTCATAAGTACTAGTTTCAAATTTTACAAAAAGGCTGTTGCAGGCCCTTTAATTTCATAGATTGTGTCAGCATTCAGAAGAAATCCCAGTTTACCAAGTAATATAAATAGAGAACACCATTTGGCATTCCATATAAAGCTTTGCCTATTGGTTCTGCATCAGAAATGATTTGTGTGGCTCCTACAACCTACAAATATGCTACCATGAGGGAAACGCTTGGCAGCACAGAGCTAACATTTTCTATTCTGTGATTTGAAAGCAGAAGGGGCATGCTGAAGGTGCATGTATGTGGTACATCTGCTGGCTGCAAAAACACTCTCAGGGACTTATTCCTAACGTCTGTTGAAGTTGATCACCAAATATGAAATGGTGGAAATATATTGAATGTTTGCTGCTACAGCAGTTACCAGGGGCAAAGAATTGAGTTCTGAATTTCTGGTTGTACTTGATAAGAAAGAATAAAAAAAATCTGACTTGCTTTGGAGGGTGACTTGAAAACTTACTTTATCCTAAATGCAGTGGGTTAAGCAAGTTGGGCTCCTTGTTCAGAGTGTGTGTCAAACTGCGTTTAAATTTGGCTTAGACAGTGTTCCTTTATTGGTAGGCAATTTTATTCTTCATAGAATGGCCTAAGCTGGAAGGGACCTTAGAGATCATTTTAATCCAGCCTCCCTGCCGACAGGGACGCCACCTCTTGACTAGATCAGGCAACACATGAGGACCGAACGGGAATCGAACCAGCCCTGTATATCTAACCTTGTGATGTAACCCAGACTTTGATCTTGATAATTCCTCCAGTGATTTCCAAAGATTCTATATGTCATAAACCTATGTGGTTTGTATTTTTTTTTCCTCGTGGACTAACTTTTACAGTTGAATAAATTCTCTTCCACTGTCCAGTACTACTGGCTTGTACTGATAGTGGGATTCTTTTATTGTGGGATTGTTGAAGTTGTTATATGGATTACCTATCATTGCTTTCAATAGCAGACAGCTTTAGCTAGCGTAGCAGAACTACGTTGTGGGTTTTTTCCCCCTATTATGTGCACTTTCTAGCCTTTTGTTCACTGTGTAATGCATGGAAAGTAATAGAGACACACGTTGACAATCAGATTATTATAGTCAGCTATAGCTTCAAACGTATAGTTCACAGAATAAACAAGAATGTCAGCTGATTTAATATCTGCCTTTTTCCCCTGGATACTATGGGATACTTTCTTAGGGATGACATAATATCTACAGTTAAGATCTCTTACCATTATTGAACTTGGTGTATGGGAATACATGGCTATTAACAAAAGGGAATAAAGGCAAAACTCTTACCCTGCCAAAGAAGCTGTGTTATTCAGTTGAATTGGAGTCAGTGCAACTCTATCTAACCACGCTAGCTCGCTTGTCTCATTCCAAATGCAGCACATATAGCTTAGTACTACTAAGGTTGAAATGTCATGCTGGGAGAGATTCTTTAAGGCACGAGGGAGAAGGACCCATTAGGAGTTAGGGTGGGTGAGGAAGCCAGGTGACTAGAGCTGGGCGCAAGTGCCAGTAGCAAAGCCATGTGGCACGTATTTTGCAATGAGCAAGTCTGGATGTAAATCAAGGAACAATGGTATTCAATATGATTCATTTATTGAAACAAATTTGCTGGCATAATTACTTATGTTGACAAAAAACATCTCTGGCCAACCAATAGCTTTGGTGTGAGTGGACAGAGGTACTTGTTCCAAAGAAAGTATGCTTTGTCAAATGGGTCTGATTTGGCTGTGCAGATCACTATGCTCTTCAGATAATTCCAACATTATAGACTTTTAGGAATCCTGCACCTGGAGCAAGGACTGAGAGGCTGCTGGGTAATCTGCATTTATCCAGCTGTCTAATTCTTTCAGTACAATAAATTTTTCCCATAAAGGTTTATGGCGTTTGGCAGATTTCTACTCAAAGTGGAAGCTGTATGGCATGGGAACTACAAAATAGATGAATATATAAAAGAAGACAAAAGAGATGAGAACTGATTTTAATCTTCTCATGCTAAAGAAAATTACCAGCTGACCCGAATGCTGTTTTGATCTACTTTAGTCTCTTGCAATGCTCTGTGAGATGGGTGAGCTTTTTGGATGCCAACTCTTCACTAAAGACAGCAGACAAGACATGAATGCCGCTGCTATTAAAAGGCAAAAACTGGAACTTGAATAGACCAAAGCAATTTGGGTTTTAAAGTGAGCTAAGATTTGTCGTGCAATAACATGTTTTCTGTCTCTTTCACCCCGTCCTCAGAATTACGTCCCTTGGATTTATAACTTTCGTAATTTAGTTGTTGGGGAAAAAAAATTGGTTTACTTATGTCAGCACATTCCACAAGCTCTAATGTGCCAGAAAGCAGCAAGTGCTGTACTTGTGCAGGAGGAATGAGAGAAACTGGGAGACCTCAGGCATGGTTAAATGTGGGGGAAGTGGGGTTGCTCTTGACAACAGCAGGCTGTTGGGTCCTTACTTGACTCTACCCCTAGTACTCACCTAAAATGTTCATGTACCTTGTTTCAAAGCAGGTTCTGATCATGTTACAAGTTTCCCACCTTGTCTGTTGTAGCTTCTGTAGCTGGCCTGGGTGTAGCTTCTGAGATATTTCAAGACTGCCTTACTGGCAGGAAATGGTGTGGGAACTGTTTCCTAGGGAGAAGTCAAACACTGTTTTCTCTAAGACAAGAAGTTTCTTATTACAGTAGAGAAATGCTCACTGGATGGGACCTTTTTCAGCTTCTGCAGCTGTGGCTAAAGTGCATCTGCTGCCCAGGACCTTGATAAAAGCCAAGGACAAGAATAAAATAACCTGTAAACTGTCAGGTTTTTTGGGTCCTCTCCATTCCGTTCTTGTCCACCTCCCATCTGCTCTCTGCCTTTTCCGTGTGACAAATGCATCTCTGTCTGCTGAGGGACTGAGCAAAGCTGGCAGCCTTGTGAGGGTCCCTTTTCATCACAGGAATCAGCAAGAGATGGGTACTTGGTGCTTGCAAACACCTTGCAAATAATTCAGTCTCACTCACTGCAGTGGCAACATAGGTTGCACCAACAAGAGGGCATGAGCAGGCAGAGCTAGACTTGGATGTACAGTAAAGGGACACGTTGAAACACCTGCATTTCGGAGACCTTCTGCGTCAAAAAAACAATTGTGAAATAAACACAGTTTCTCTAACATGCCAGGTTATGCTGACTTATACAACTGATCTTCTGTAAGGATGAGCTTTACTCATTCAGAGAGGAACAGGTGACTTGATCCACTCTAGAAGTAGATGATTTAGAAGGTAGATAACTATTTTGCTTGGTTTTTTTATACTCTAGTGGTTTACTAGATAGATGGTACAACACTATACAAAACAATGAATTTTCAATATTTAACAGAGTAAACAATAAAAGCAAGTTTGGTTCCTCTCCTTTTCTGAATGCCTTGCTGACTTTGATGTGATTATGTACTCTGTGCACTTCAGTGCTCACATATAATTTGTTCCATTAACTTGTCATGAATTTCAACTGATGACTGTGTATGTGGATTCTTGAGTCACACATACAGCATTTGTGAAAGCCAATAAGAGATTTGCATTGTAAACTATATTCTTATAATTCTTAACTTCTTAGCAGTCCCATCAATGTCATGGAAATTAAGCCTTCCGAGGTTGGAATAAGAGAAATTGCATTAATATGACAAACCAAATGAGACTGATAGAAAGAATAGTTCTAGTAGGATTCTCTTTTAAAAGAAAGAAATGTTATTTGCAAAATATCAGTTGGTTTTTCTGCAGAAAATTCCATTTCCTGTTCTTCATCCTATACAAAATACTTCATCCTTTAAAAAAATTTTTTTAAAAATTAATTTTTTTTTTCAGTGGAGCTTTGGTTCTGTAAAGCTGATTTGTATTAAGAAAGCAGAGCTCTGTATGAGTCATAAGCTAAACAAATTGACAGATGTTTTTATCTGCTCCATTGACTGGTAGTGCGAAACAATTCTCTTTCTAAAGAGCTTTCGGTTAGGTCACAGAAAAGTAAATATCACTGTGCCTATTCCAGAGGTTTGGGACTAAAGTGCAAAGAAATTAATTTATTTGTACAAGAAGATTGTTACACAATAAGAACCTATTGTCTTCTGCATCAGTACAAAATGCCAACTATGCAAGCATTTTCCAGTTTGTTTTCCCCAAGTTGTAACTCTCTAACATTGTCTGTTATCCAGCATCTCTCCTGCTTTTTTTGTCTGGCAAGTCAAAGACAGGTCAAGAGCCCCTCTGAAGTTGTCACATACCACCTTCAGTCATGAGGCTGTTTTATTTTGTTTTGTTTTGTTTTTTTCTCCAGAATAGAGAGGGAGAGCATACATGGCATTTTCTTGTTCAGACATACTTAAAATCACTTTGTGTGTCTACCTTTAAAAATCAGTTACTCTCATTTCTCTCTCTGCTTTGAAAGATTAATGTACCTTTGAGCCAGTGATAATCTTAAGGAGCCTCCTGTGATGAGACTGGGGATAAGTAAATTTTGTGCCAACCTCACCTTTTGTGACCTCACTTTTTTTGGCTCTGAGTAACAGAACTTCATTTTCATTGCTTGTATAGCTTCAGGGCTACTTTTCCAGAGCTCCTTAGACATATCCTTCCAGTCCAGTGCATGCTTCTCTTAATTATCATCCTGTATAGCTTTAACGCTGGGACAAAAATAGCTTCTCTAAGCCTTGGCACAGTATTGCCATGAAAGAAGAGAGGTTGTGTGATGGCAGCTGTTGCATTGGGTTAATGATGCACACTGTGAGCTGCATCTCAACTGCTCAGTTTGGTTTCACAGTTAGTGGTTAAGCAACTGATAGCAAAACTTTATTGATCACCTTTACAAAGGGCATCAGGAGAGCTCTCTTAAGGAGTATTTGTGAACCATGCTAAATGTGCACAAGAAATCTTCCTGTCCTCTTGGGTGTCCCAGCAGTTATCTTTATCCTGTAGGTGAAGTTGGGTCCCTTTAAAATAAAATAAAAAAGCCTCTCTTTTTCTTTGCCTGACTTTAAAAATCCTGAGGCAAATGGAGTAGTTGGAGGCTGCACAGAGTGCTGGTGGTTGCCTCAACAGCAGGTATGCCTCAGAGGGTCCTCTAGGAACCAGCACATTTGGATACAGGAGTCCTCTGAGAAACCAGCTGCTGTGGTACCACTCTGAGCACGCTCTCACAGGCAGGTAGTGTCAGGAAACAGCTATTTTGTCCATGAGGCCAATTCCCCCACATTGCTTTCTGTACTGCTGTAGACACAGTGCCCCTTGGTGTGCAGCGGGCTTGGGCTATGTCACCTCTCCCTTCCTTTCTTTATATTCTTAGATGAAGGCAGTTATACAAGTGCTGCAACTATGTTGAGGATCCTAGAGTAATAGCAAATGCTTTAATTATTCAGACAGAATCAGGCCATCTTCTAAAAAGTTTGTTGAAGAATAATTGACAGTCTAATTTGATCTTGAGTTCCCAATATAATATAAGTATCAGTTCTGTAGAACAGTGTCTGGTTTTGACTGGGAGACAGGTGTTTAACATGGGGAGATGGGGAACTTTTTCATGCTCTGAGGAAGTAGTTTAACGGGAAACAATCTCAGCTCGGCTCTGGCCTCTCCGAGGTAGCCTACAGCCCCTCTTGCTGCCTACAGCCCCTCTTGCTGCCTACGGCTAAACCACTCTCAGGGTGCTCCAGTGAGCTCACAATGCTTCATATCACTGTCACTGCTGAAATATTTAAACTCTGTCCCAAATACTGGCATGCTGTTTAACTCCTGTTTTGTCACTGAACCCAAGGATTCCTACTGAAAAAAGAGCACTTGGATAGGAAGCTGAAGGTTTGGTTTCAAAGCTCAGTAATACTGTCCAAAAGTTTCCTTACTTCAGTGCAGTTACCAGCATGTAACACAGTGATGTTTGGTTCAAGAATCAATGCCTACCGGTACCTAGTAGATAAAATGCTTTGTTGAATAAGACTTGATGACTCAAAAATAGCAGTAGACACTGCCTGGTGGAAAAAACACTGGATGCTACTATGTCCAGTTTGGGTTCACAGTAGCAGGAGCTTCCACCATCACCTTCTCTTGATCCTTCTAAAGACAGTGGAGATAATACCTTGGCACTCACAAGCCATGATGCTGGTAGGTGCCAGCTGTCTGTGTCTCTGGTGTCCCAAGAGGTTTGTAGCAGAGGACGAAGGACCATGGCCTCTCCTGTACTGATGACTTGCTATATATTCTCCAGGCACAAGATGTCTCTGTGGGCTCTCCAGAAATTCTAGATTAACAGGAAAAAAAAAGAGACAAATCTGTAGCTCAAGCTGTGTGGGAAGCCTGTCAGCTTGTGTTTGTGGTTTTGTTTGTTTTCTTTAACAAATGCTTCCTGTGTTAAACAGGCTGATACATTATATTTTATAGAATCCCTGCTATCTCGGTCCATGGCAAAGGAGAGTGTCCATGAAGTGAGTGCAATAAAGAACTTGCATGTGATATAGATCGTGACTTCAGAGAGCTTAGGAAGGAGGTCCTCAGTTTATGGAGCATGGTTAGATAATAAAGCAGTTCATCCTTTGATTTCTGTATTGAGAAAGACGTTCAAATTGCCCAGTACTAAGTGTTTAGGACCTCCGTAAAGGCAGTGTTCATTGTAGATGAGTTAATACAACTGCAGAAATCTCAAGGTTTGAAGTTTCCTATGGTCTGAATGTTTGGTTTGGCACCATACAGGTTTAATTGAGTAATATTCTGGTATTTAATATCCTTTAGCAATGCATTTGTTTTGAATAACAAATTGTTAGGACGTTTTCAACCTTAAAAAATTGCTTCAAGTATGTGGTATACCAACGCATTTAGTAATTTACAAGAAAAAATTGTAAAAGAGTAACTTGTGTATTGCTGTTTCACCTCTTTGATCTCAGATAAATATCTTTGCTTTCTAGGTTTGATGCCTTTGGTCTTCCTTGTTATTAAAAATCTCTCACATTATCTAGAGCTATGTTCAGTCACACTCAATGGAGCAAGTCATGGTTTCACAGAGGGCACAAAGCGGCTGACTCACGGAGGCTAACTTCCACCTCAGAGTCTCTGGCCTGCCCAAAATTTAATAGACTTATGGATGTTAACACCTACATTTTTTCAGCACAAATGGAGGAAGCCCATCAAATCTTGCTAAACTAATACCACACAAGCATCAGTATCTCTGCAAGAGTCTCCCTGAACTCCTTGAGATATAACGTTACATTTGATTGAAAAACGTGAATTTCTAGTTGCTTGAAAATTCACCAAAGTTGGAGAAAATGCATCTGCATGTGAAGCTTATTCAGACTGATTGCAGGTTCTCTTGTAAGATGATGTTTTTTAGAGCAAAGCATTAATTTTTTTATGCAATAGGAAAACAATAACAGTGATTATGTGAAGTAATTGTGTTAGACTGCTGGAAAAATAATCTCTTTGTGAACAATGTGTGTGCTTGTTAAAAGATGAACATTTTTAATTCAGTTGTCCATTGCCACCCCAATAGTGCTTACTTAGCCTTGCTTTACAGCAATATATTATTATTTTTGTAATCATAGTGTTAGTAAATCTGAAAACAATGTTTGGACTCCTCCTTCCATATTGGAACTGGGATAGTTCTCTTTAAAATTCACTTTCTCTGGTGAAATCTATAGATGTACTGTACTGTACTGATACAAATGTCTCCCTCTGGGGCTGAAGAAAATAAATAAGATACAGGGCAAAAATTACCTCATGACGTTAAATACTTAGTCCTTTATCTTTGCCTCAGAATTAACCTAATACTATTGAAATTAAGAGATTATCTGTCATTGACTTCACTGGATCTCGTGTCTCTAGCCTTGTTTTGCAACCTTGTTGATGGCAGAATTGAAAACATTTCCACTTGAGGCGTTGTGTGGTAGGACTTGATACCCAACAGCAAAAAACCTGTGACAAAGTAACCCTAAAAAAGATAACCTGTTATATAAATTTTGAATAGATTGTTAGAACTGTATAGGGAGCAAAATTTTTTCTTCCCTTCCCCCCCAAAAAAGTTGTTAGTTAGACTTTTGGCATGCAGTTTGAGTAGATAGGTGAGAAGAAAGATACATTTGTTAAAGAACTGCCCCTGGATGTTCCCAAGGTGTCAGCAGCAAAGCACACATGCACAGAAGCGGGAATATCTCCCTTTCCTACCTAAATCAATTGAAATTAAGGTGCATGGCGGGGATATGTGTGGAGTCTGAAACAAGCTTATTTGGGAAATGGGTTGAAAAACTCCTAATTTTGTCAGCACAGCTAATGTGGTAAAACCCTCAAATGGTGCTTAACTGGGGATTTCTGTCAATCAGAGATGTCCTGGTAATTGGGGGAAAATACCTGTAGGAAAACTCAGCCAACGTTCTCCCTTCTGTAGATGTCCCAGAGACTAATTACAGCATCTATTAAGTTCTCGTAGTGTTGGGTAGTAGGTTAGGAACTGATTTACTTGCTTGTAAATTAAGAAGTGCAGTGTTTTACTATTAATCAATACAGTTTAAAGTAATAAACCTTTCGGAGTCAAATATTCACATTCTATTTCCTGATTTAATGAGACAGAGGAAGGTTCTTATTCAAACTTGCTATAGGAAGAGGAGACTTTGTACAACCCTTATCATGGTTTCTGTTCCACACCCATTCTTGAATCTGTAAAAATTTGCAAGGTTTCCAGCAGACGTATATTTCTTTCAAAATGGTTTAGAAAGAGTTGGGAGTAAAGGATGAACACAGGGGTAACGCCTTGTAGAAGCTCAACTTCAAGAGAGTATGTATGGGCTAAAGGTTCCCTACATCCTAGTTTGGGGCGTTGTAGCCCAAAATGTGTGCTTATATGATTTGGGAATATCCCGTGTGAAATGTCCATGTTCTCTGCAAAGTGCTTTCATGGATAAGTAAAACAAGATTTCAGTCATTTGAGTGGTTTAAATCCTGTTGGTTACCTAACTTAGGGGATAACTTTTTGGATGAAAGAAAGTTTGAGCTATCAAATTGAATGTTTCCCTTTTCAGTTTATGCCCTAGTGAGTTTCAAGTTAAAAAGACATATTTAAATGAGTGTTAGTCAGCAAAGCTACATTTTTCCTAATTTCAAATAAAATCTAAGAATTTTATAAACATTCTAAGTTAGGCTGTTGAATTAAAAATATCGTTGGGACTAAAACAATCAAAGCCAGAAAATGGTGAGGTTTTTGCACATTTGTAAAAGTTTGAGTTATGAAATGAAAATTAATGAGTTGTAGTTGGATTTAAAAATTAACCATTGCTTAAACCTCTTGATTTTGCATTGCTGATGCGATTGTGAATGAATCGATTAATGTCTGTAACATGCCCCTAACATCTGTATGCCTTGGAAGGCAGTACCTTAAGAGACCTTCTTACTAAGTCCAGTTCCTGCTATCTCTGGAAACCTTTTATTAACCTGATGAGTGACTAACCCCTTGTAAATGGCAGCTTAACTGAAAGTGTGCTGCAGTTCTGTGCAGCTTCAGACTCTGAAAATTCCGGCAGGCTTCAGCAGCACAACTACCTTCTGCCTTTTTGCAAAACCTTTGTTTTCCTTTGGTTACTACTGACAATTAATTCTGTGTGGCGCTAATAGACAGGACAAGTGTTTCATCACTCAAAATAGATTAGCATGGAAGTAAATACCAGCTGTAATGTGTCCTGACATTCTTTTAAATCACACATGACTGTTTCCTCCTAGGTCCTACCCCTTAAAGCAGCTGGTGATTTGACAGGACAGAGTTGGAGGAAGGGCATTAGCTGGGCTCCCAAGATCCTTTTCAGTGATTCAAGGTCTGTTCCAGCCCTTATCCGCAACAATTACAATAATGTTTGTTGGAAATTCAGGATCTTTAGCAAAAAGACTCATCGAGACTGTGCCACAAAAGTAAACGTGAAGCAGGCAAAGTGCAAAATTATGTTGAAAAGTAAATTTGCTTGAGGCACACATATTCTTCATTAAATGTCAACAACAGTAGCTCTAAAAATACACATACATGCACGGGTAATTAGTCAGTCAAGTCATTACTTTGGTCCTGTCACAAGGAAGATAACCCACTAATAGTCTGATGCTTGAACAGAGATGAAAGTATATTTTCAACTATGATGTTTGTACATTTGATGTACGTAGTCCATAGGTTGATCACCATATGAAATAATTGATCTCTTTAGTTATTAAGACTCTATAAATTAAAACCAGGAAAATTAGTTTGGTCATACCTGATTATTGTTCTATTTGTTGTTGGGGCAAGCTTACCCTGACATTTTGCTGTGCAGAAGTCCTGGGGCTTCTTTTATCCTTTGCTTCCGGTATTCTTTAGGATCAGCAATATGGTATTTGGAAATTCAGTAGTTTAACTTCTAGATCTACAATCTGAAAAGAATAATGACTTGAAAAGTCATTATTAGCAAAATATCTCTGAACCAGAAGATGAAAAAGCTGCAGGAAAATAGAGACAAACCTGTCTCGCCTCACCACTCGCTTCATGTGTTTCGTTTGTGCAGGTGTTGCTGCAGGGCAGTGGTGCAGAAATTGTGTCCTCAGCACTTCAAGGGCACATCTGAACCCTGAAGCTCTCTCGCTGTATTGTTCATTTACTCTGAATGCCTTTATTACACTGAACTCAACGGCGATGGTTATTTCTTTGTAATAACAAATTTATCTATTACACAATCAAAATATATTTTTGGTATAGACAAAACAAATTAAAGTCTTTCTTTCCCTCCAAAGTGCTCCAAAAAGCACTTGATAAAAACAGTAAGAGTTTGAGCAACACTCTGATTCTAGAAGAGCTGTATGACACTTCCTTGTGAAAATTTAAAGCTGCTTTGCCAGATTTAAATGGCTAAATTCAATCCTGATTAATATGAAAAAACTTTTCTCCATTTGATATTTAACTGATATTTCACAAATACAGCCCTCCACGGGATACCTGCTTTCCTTATTAAAGCTCACTGGATGTGATTTTTTTCACAAAATTCTCAAAATTCCAGGTTTAGTTAGTCTTGAATTAAAAAATTTATCCTTTGTAAATATATATATACATTATGAAGTAACTGTGTTTGAACTCCTTCAGCTCAGTTGCTTTAAAGAATGTTTAATAAGTATTTAAGAATCATCAAAATAACAAAATACTGGTAAATTTATTTTACTGTAACATACTTGAATTTCATTGGGCCTCTTTTTAAACTTTGTGGTGGATACAAAATACACATGAGAGCTTTCGTCTACATTGATGTGTAAATGTTCTAGTTTCCCTTAAGTATTATATTGAAAATATATTTTAAGCTATAATATTTTCTTTTATTCGAAACTTGTGCTTTAGTTCCCAAAGCAACACAAACCAGGAATGTTAATTTAGAGGTGGTTCCAAGTACCCTTTCATATGAAAGGGATGAGCAGCTGTAGATTTCCAATTTGTGGTTTGGAGGCGTCTTTATGAAAGCTGCCAATTATGGAGCCTGTATTGTAACACAAACCCAATCTTTAAGCTTTTCCATTAATATACACTGCACCATTATTTTAAGGTTCTTTATTATTAGTCATCGTAGGCCCTGCCACACATCACTGATCTCTGCTGCCTGAAAGATGCTGGGAATAGCAAGTGTCTATACATCAGAGTAATTTTAAGTTTTGCTCTCATAATGAATGAAAATTGAATCAATCTCTTCTGGGACTTACTCCAAGATTAGACATTAAAGCAGGATTTTTACACACACACCCTACACACACTCCTTCAGTAAGCACAACTTCAGTTAATATTCCTAACAGCTACATTTTCTCCTCCAAAAACTAGCTCGTTAGCTTGTAAAATATACAGGATTCAGGTGTTTCATATCAAATAAAGCCTTAAAAAAATTATGTTTAACCACTGGGGATTTTAGGAGCTTGACAGGAAACAGCTATATCACATACAGCTTTTTTGAGGCCCTCTGGGGCAAGTTCAGAATTCTAATTCTCGAATTAAAAAATTTCAAGGTTATTCCTAGGAAGAGACAGGAGGAGAACTTGTTGCTTGGAGGACCAAAGTCCTCTACTGCAAGTCCAAAAATGCCTTGAGCTGTGACTGCATCTAGACATATATCCTCATCAATACAGAGAACTTTCAAGGATTTCTTTTTTTTTTTCTTTTTTTTTTTTCTTTTAAGAAGTGGGGAAAGGAGAAGGATTACAAAAAGATTAGCCTTCAGTTACCTTAGCAGCATAGGAAGGTGTTCTCTATGCAGTTTTATTTGCTGAGTGTTGAGGGAAAGTAAAAACTTAAAATGGTTTAAGAGGAAAAAGGAATGTCTGCACTCCTTTGTGGGATGAGGATGAAGTACAGGTGTCATAAGGAAATATGAGGAGTGGGAATACAGCACATTGTGAATGTACTAAGGGTTAAAAGGAAATAAGAACCATTTCTATAAAGAACTTGATGCATTCCTTTTGTTATCTCATTGCTTGCAAGAGCAGAGCTCCCTTCATCAAGACTTTTACAGCAAATATCATACATTAGTAAAAAGGTGAAAGAGGTGTGGTCTGTAATATATCTCTGACTGATATTTATTAGCAAAAAACAATTTATTCTGAGATTCCTTTATGGGTCTATAATTGCAGTAGCTGGGGCAAGTGGTAATTAAAAAGCTGCCACGTGTCCTCTCACCTTAAAATTGGGCTTGAAAATGATGACAAGATAATGAATGGTGACGCCTAATATCCATTTTAATTTCTCTGCGTGTTCACATGTGTAGATGTGTTGTGTAGGTGGTTGGAAAGTTCAGGATTTTTGACAGCTAAGACACATTGCTGCTGGCAGAGCCCATCTGTCTGATTAGCCTCGGTTATGTGATGCGAGTGTTCGTTCATTTGCACACCAGCCCAAAGCACTGGGCTTGACTGTTCGCATAAATCTCAACCAGGTTTCCTAATGAGCTGTTGCCACATGCACATCTAGAGCTAATTTTGATCAGGGAACATGTTAAAGCAGTACATTAATTTTAAGAGTTGCCAGAGCCCTGTGAGTTAGATACTACTTGACTTTTACATATCGGTAAACTGAGGTACTGGCTTAAGTTGTCCAAAGTAATTTGTTAAAGCAGACTTGGCCTTGGTTCATGTGTTGGTGTTGGTTCATGTTCATGAGCTAACCTCTGCTTCCCACTGAAAACAAGAGCTGAAAAACTGCTTTTGAAAGGTTTTTTGAAGAGACATAATATATATGATCAAGGTGGGCAGACAAAGGCTAGGTATGTTCCCCTGACAAGAGAACAGTGTCTTGGATTCCTGGCAGCCCTTGACTGCAGCACTGTGGCACAGAATCCCTGGGAGGGCAGTTCAGGCACTTGTCCGAAGTTACCACTTCAGCATCCGATTGTAGCAGGGATGAAGCTGGCTCAGCCGATGGGAAGGGAATGGAAATTTTTTGCATGTACATTCCCTGAATTTTGTACAAAATCACTTTGCGGGATAGGTAGAAGTAACACTCTGAAACAAGCTTTTTCCTGGTGATTTAGGTATGTTATGTGTATCTCAACTTAGTGAGACCAGCATCAGCAGGATGCTCTTCCTCAAGAGCGATTTAGCTCCGTGTCTCCTTCCTCTCTCACTTTGGCCTTTTGGAATCAAAGTCAATGAAAGGCAAAGAGGAGCTCTACAGGTTTCACTCACCAAGGAGAGCCTTAGCCTAAGGTGAAACATTTTTTACCTAGAGACTTACTCATAACTAATGGAAAATGATCTATTCCTTTTGATCATGCCTTAAGGGAGTTGGTATAGGCTATTAATAAAACCAAGTCAGAATTTTTATTTTTTTGTCATGTGGAAAATTCTCCCATTTCTTTATTTTTCTTACGCTCAATCAAAATGAGAAGTAATGAATCCAAATTCTAATTCCATCCTCCCTCTGGATTCTTATTTTTAACAAATTGAGTAAAATAAGAGTTGGCTGAAATAATTTTGTTTAAATTCAACACTTTCTTTTTTGCAAAGAACCCTAAATAGTGAATTTTTTAAGGCAAAGCATAGCAACTGAGAGATCTCTAACAAATGCAGACGTTCTTTAAATTGATTAATTCAATGGAATTTACTCTTTACCACGAGCGCTCCAGATTTCCACCACTTGATACATTGCAATACAGAATTGCTGTGCAGCTTGTGCTGCTGTAGCATCTGTTAATAACGCAGCAGTCCTTGCCAGTGTCTCTGCTGTACTGCCAACATGACGTTCTGCTATCTAGGACCTTGGTGCTTCTTGAAGGCACCTGATCCAAGTCGTATCTCTCTGCTTTTCGTTAGCAATTTAAGAAAGCTGTTTCATTGGATTGTATGACTGGAAGCTTTAAAGTTTTTAATGGGAAAATATCTCCTTGGCTGTTATGAGCTTACGTAAGCATACATCCACTACATTCAACTAGCTGTCCAACCCAAAAATGTCTCAGAGTCAAATAGGAATATTTTGCAGATGAGGCGAGAATGATTAATAATTGCAAAGAAAAGCAGCACATGTGAAAATTTGGAGAGGGTCCATGGGGGTCATTTTGTCCTACAAATTAGTTTTTAAACATCAAAAAAAATTTCAGTTTCTTTTCTGTAGTCCCTAATTCTATGACCTAGAATTGTGAAACAATTACTAATTCCTCCTTCTATCCCCTCCGTTTAGTGGCCTTTTTAAAAAAAAAAATCAGGAAAAGTAAATTCTAATACAAAATGTACCTGTGCAATGACAAGGACTGCTGGTTTATGTTAATTCAACCGATTGGGCCATTAATGTCTCTGCTCCTCAATTTGATATAGTTACTTTACTATGAGACAACATAATTTCTATGCTCAGAACACATTAGAATTTAATTAGTACTGGCACAGAACAGTAGCACCTTGACTAAAAGAAGTACTAAATTGCTTCATTTCTGACATAGAAAATCAATGCATTCTCTATTCAAACTTGAATTTTGTTTCATTATGCTTCTAAATAGATTTACAGAAGTCTATTTAGGATTTTAATACAGCTAGCACATTAAAAATTAAAACACAGCCAGGACTGGGTCATTTACCAAGATATTGAAGAAAATACGTCGTCGTGATTATGGAGTCTATGCATGCATTAAGTTCATGTACTTCTCACTCTTTGGTAGAAATGATGCTTGCAGACTGACACAAAGTAGTTCACCACCATCCCCAGCTGCAGAAAGTTTCCTCTTTTCCAAGTAAGGTGAGAACTGGATTCTCAGCTGCTGATGTGTAACTGAGGGCTGGGAGATGGAAAGGAGAACTGGTTACCTGCCTGCCAATTTCCACAAGTCCCAGTTATAGCAGGCTTAACATTTTTGCTCCTCAACCTGAACATCAGTGAAACACTGATGTGCAATGCTGCCTGGCTGTGTCCTGTCCAGTCCTGCCCTAACTTTCTAAGGCTCAAAGTAGCCAATGTGAACAGAAAGTTTTTAGTACAAGATCACTGTTTGCCTGTAAGAAAACCTAGGGTTTAATAAGACTTTTTCGAGGTTTGAGTAGTCTAGTTTCAGAGGTGAGGTTTAATGGACCCAATTAATCCACAGCCCTAACTTGCCTACTTGGATAGAGCAGGTTGGTTACACCTGCCCAAGTGAGCGATTCAGTCACATTATTCTCTCCCTGAAAATCAAATCCCTTCTGCAGAGTGGAGCCCTCCCCTCTTGCCACATGAATCTCAATTATGTTCAAATTTAGCCTGAAGGTAATATATCAACAAAGACAACTCTATTAAACAGTTGGTGTTGCTTTAAAACTCATCCATTTTTACAAAGTCACTGTCTTTGTTCCCCCTCCTCTTTCCAGGAGCCCCTCCCACAGTTGTTTTAGCACCTCATCACCAACCTGCTCGTTATTTTGTGTGTTCCGAATAGTTTTCTGGGTTTGTGCTGGTCTCTGATCTACTTTCACCTGCAGTTGAAGGGTGTTGCACTCTGTATTTTAATCAGATCTTACTGGAGTGCAGTCATTTTCCAGTGTTCAGGTATCAAATTGATTCCTGTTCCTGCCCACAAGTAAGCTTTTACAACCTTGGAGAGAAATGCATAGGAATACTAGAAGTTTGAATGTTCAAGGATAGCCTTCTGATCTCTTGTGATCTTGTTTTGCTATTAAAAAAAAAAATTCATAATTCTTCCCTTTGGTTCGTTTTTTTGGGGTGGCAATTTATCAAGAGGTCAAAGGGAAACATGCATTCAGAGAAACATTCTTTCAGTCGATATGTTAGTCTGCAATAAAATTTAGTTTGTAAAGAAGTTGATGGCTTTCTGAAATCTCCAGAGCTTGTAACACAGTTTTTGGAAAAAGCCTTAATATGATTCTTTTGGCTGTCAGTCAGCAGACAAGCAGACCTTGGGCAAAAAAACCCCGCATGTAGTGTAAACTCCTTGACATGGACCACAGAATACAATGCCAGCTCATGCTCATTATGTTAATTACTTCATAAGGAGGCAAGAAGCAACCGTTAAAAGGATCAGACAGCTTTGTGGCAGCATGCCTTTTTTACCTTCATATCAGAAGCTCATAGCAATTAAGGGATAGCTCTTTGAAACAGTAATGAGAATATTTGTAAGCGCTTGGATAGAAAGTGGGTGGAATTTGGGATTTTGACATTCTTGCTCCCAGATTAGTGCAGAAACTTTCTGAGGAAACAGATTTGTCAGCAAATCCTCAGTTGCAGCAGATGTTCGCTTTGAAACGTTTCACGTTTGATGAACTTCTGGCAGATCGGAGCTAGGGTAATCTAAGAATTTGTGTTTATGGCAAGCTGCAGAAACTTCTTACAGTTTGTTCATTACCGTGGTTCTTGTGTTTGTCGTGCTCAAAAAAGAAGGTCTTTTTAAGTGTTGCCCAAGTCACCATTAAGATGGGGATTCTAGTCTGTAAACAACTCCTTGGACTATAATGTCTTTGCTGGGGAACAGTTCCCTGGGAAAAGGAATTTTATTGTCACAAATAAATGCAAGAGTCTTGTCTACCTTAAAGATGTTCCAATATTCTAAATATTTATATTCCTTCAATTAGAGTGCTCAGTCCTGCAAGTGTGACTGTCAGCAGAACTGTAACTTGTAAGGAATATATTTCTTCCAGTCCACGGAAGAGCAATGCTTTTAGTTCACGTCTGTGTGAAAGATTAATTTACAGTAACATTCGCTCCACTGATGCTTTCAGAAAGTTGTTCTGAGTTTTAATCTAATTGAAAATATAGTATTAAGCGCTTTTGGTTCGTCATTACAAACTTTCCTTTAGGGCCTATGGATCCTTGTAGGACAAGAACAGTATTTAGTTTTAAATAACAGACTGAGACATGATGAAAGCAAGAAGCAGAGGCTGAGACCTTAATTAAGAGAGTTACATTTCAGAGAGTTATTAAAGAAGAAGGAGGTGCTAGGGGCTAGAGAGTAGATATAAATGTTTTTCAAGGCTCATTTGTACAATGAAACAGCCAATACAACAGCCCTATTATTCACCTTTGCCATCGTAGTATTTGTGAAAAGCAGACTTGTAACAGGCTCAGAGCTGGGATCTCCCTGTCCAAGGGTGATGGGCACAGCAATGAGTTAGGAAGGAATGGGTCCTAGCTGCTGGAAGCACAGAAGCTCCTCTGAAGTTTGCTAATGCTTTTTGACCTTACTAGAGTTCATTTCACTTCATGATCCTCCTGATTTCAGTGTAAGGTCTAGCAGCTTCTCCACTCGGCCATCGCTGTAAGGAACTTCTCATTTATTGTAGCTCCCTGTTAGAATTCGCTTGTACTTGGTGTCCATGCTCAGACCTCACCTTGACACCTTTAATGTCTGGTTCTTTAGAGATGAAGCAAATGCTAAGTTAAACCAAGCCAGTCAGAACTGAAGAAAATATCAGGTTGTCCTGGTTTACAAAACGACCTGAAGACTTCAGGTCTTTTTTGCTCCTTCTGATCGATATGTAACTTGTACCCCGGTATATTTTTTGCTATATGGGTCAGGATTAGATCCTTCCAATCTAATTTGTAATAACCTATATTATCAAAATAATTTAAAATCTTTCATTGACAAGAAAATGTTGTGGCAGGCAGTATCTGGGAATCATGACAGCAATGTTTATACAGTCTGTGGGTATGTCTTCCTACCATTCTATCATTCTGTCCAGAGGTATCTTCTAGGAAGTCTAACACCATGTTGTGGACATGTCAGCTAATGGCAGGCTCCTGGTAGAATAGGGTTAGAGATAACTTGTTACCTTGTGTCATTAAGATCCTCACTATCCAAAAATCAAAAGATGACCTAAGATCTTTGTGCCTCTTATTCATCTGAATGATGGCTTTGCCCAGAGCTCAGGACATTCTCCAAGCATTGATGTGCCATGTGGTTAGGAAGAGAGAGGTTTGGGGGAATTATCTGCTGAGCTATCACTAGTTTTTTTTCTGCAGTTCTCTTGAGAGTGCCTGAATTAAGTATGATAAGAATTGATGAACTGTACTGGAAAACCCCTCAAGGCTATCAGATATTCATTTACAGGAGCAGAGGTAATCATTGTCCATACTCCAGTTGTGTTTTATCACATAAATGGTGTTTTAGAGACAGCTTTGTGTATCCCATCTCATTTCAAAGTCGGTTTGGGTTGTTTTTTCTCATTGGATGGTATAATTCTAGGAAACTGCTAAGAATTAATTTTTTTCTCAATCAATTTTTTTCTACAAATCTGCTGCTAGTCCCTAATAGGGTACTAATTTATATATACAAGGTGGGGTGTTTGGTGGGGGTGTATGTATATAATATATATGCCTCCATTTTGTATATAAGATTAAAATTCCTACATAAGTGACTGACTCATTTAGATTTTTAGATAGCTTCTTCTCAAGGAAGGCAGTACTGGGTTTGGATTGTTTGTTGTTGTTTGTTTTCCTTCTTATTTATGAAAGCTTTGGAATATATTTTCACACTTTCTGATTCAAAATATCCAGAATCTGGTTGTTGATCAAAGGAAATCTCTTCAGGTTAAGAGATGTCCACCCAAGCAATATATACGAAGGTTTAACAAATAAGAATAGAAGACAGTAAAGCCTCTAACTTCCTGGCAATATTAGGAGAGCAAGCCACTTAGGGCTTGAATTTTGTTGCTGACAGCTTTTTGCTTTATCACAGATTTAAGTGTAGCAGCTGGTCAGGCAGTAATATATTTCTACAAAAAGAAGGTGCTTTTGCATGGTGGCATTCTCATGTATACAAAAACCTGACTGCCACTGAACGCTGGTCCCAGATTGTGGTGGAGTAATGTATCGCCACAAGGATGTGGATCTGAAGCAGATACCTGTAGCAGGTGTTTTTAACTAATAAGCCTGACAGGAAATTTGTGTATAAAATTCTCTGAATCTGAAGTCAGACAGACAAAAATGTTCTTTTTCTGTGAGTAGCTCATGAAACACATTTTGGTCTGTCAGTAAAAATCACGTATCCTGCAGATCTGTTGGGATGGGTTGTGCAGAAACTTTTTTTCTAAGCATGTAACTGTAGTAGTTTCTTAAATGCTTTATGTTTATGATGCTTGGTAATTCC
>NW_009725657.1:71152-100957 GCF_000703405.1 Apaloderma vittatum
TGAAAGCTATTAATAAAGCAATCACAGGACTGAGTCATTCAGTATGCTAAAGGTTACTCTATTCTCACTCTAGACTAACAGAGGTGCTATTGTTATTTAAGAACCTGAATTCAACGATAGTTAAAAAGTTCTATCCTGAAGTCCTCAGAATAATTTGGAGTAAATTAATTTCTTTTTAGACTTAGTCAAAGCAATTACATTCAACTAGATGCCGTAATGTAGTATAACATTTATCATCATTTAAGCACTGGAAAGCACTAAAGAACTCAAACTTATCTTTATTTCCAGGCTGGCAGTTTGGTGGTCAGGCTGACTTTGCATTCCCTAGTCTGTTCGTTGGTAGGCAGAAACGTGAAGTTCAAGCAGAATTTGAAGTGCTAAGCCAATGTGAGCAAAGCATAGGTAGACCTAGGTTGATACGGTTTTTCTTTAGAAATCAAGTTGATACGATGTACATCTTTTTTTTTCCACAAAGATGCTCCTCCTTGTAACAGAACATAAGTTAATACAGAGTTATTTGCTATGCAGATTACAGGAAGGTCCAAAGGAAGTATCTCCTGACCACTAATGGGCATATGTACTTTTGTAATCTCTTTTCTGTTGTAAAATTATTTACAGGGGATATATGAAAGGAAATTTTCAAAGGTGCTATGGGAAACAGTGCCTCACTTCAGAGATGTATTTCTGAGAATACTTTTCACCCTTTTCCAGAACACATCTCCATAATGTTTTAGAACTTGGAACAACTGAAAGTACGTGTGGGATGTGGCATTCTTTTGAAACAAACAAAGTGTTCAAACCTCAATTTGAAACAGGAGGATGTCTGTTGCAAAACATCCAAACCTTCTGTCCTCTCTGTTGTACTGAAAATTGCACTAAACTTCAGTTGAAGAAATAAAAGGTACGCTGTCATCCTACAGTTAAAACAAAGAGAAAAACGTTCAACATTTCTTCTCATTTTAACCAATGAAAGCCAGTGGTGATTTATGCCTTTTCCTCCTTACAATAGTTATCATAGAGATTTGTTATAACTCATAGGAGTGGGTTTTTTCCATCTCTAATAGCGTGGTTGCACGGAATTACTAGCTGATGTATTTTAGGTCAAACTGTTCTTTTTTTTCCCCACATTAATCCAATAAGGAAAAAGAAAAAGCATTTCGTGCCACAGCTAATACTTGTTAACATGCCATTAATATAAACTTTCAATTTTTTATTCAGTAGATAATGCAAAATGAGGCAGAAGCAAATTCAACTTCCAGTCAAAGCAGATTATGTAAATTCTTTTATAGAATATAAATTGTCTAATGAGAGATTCCACAGGCCACCTAAGATTTTAGCTATTTTGCAATAAATCAGAACACTGGGAATCTGTATTTTGTAGATCCACAATTAATTTCACAATTGTACTTAGACTGCACTGGAAATACATTACAAGGATGATCAATTAAAAAAAAAAAAGTTGCTGCTGTATAGTTTCCTGGCATATTTCACCCACTCAGAACCAAACATTACCGTGTACATTATCTTCCCGTTTTAGTACCAACCTTCAGATACAAATCTGGAGGAGACGAACAGCTCTATGTTGATTTCTCAGGCCACCTCTTTCGTTACAGTCTTGCTATTAAGCTTCTTTAAAATTATGATTTCTTCATCTCCACACACCTTGGAAATGCATTAGCTTGTTCAGTATTACTCCATTCAGTATTGCATTAATGTCAAAGGACATAAAGGCTTCACTTAGTTTGCCCTTTTTGTTCATTTTCTCCTGTGAGCTAAGTAAAAAATGTTAAGGCTCTTTTCATTAGTCACTTTTTAAAGAAAGGCTTTTTAAGGGATTAACATGCAGAACAACGTATGCTTTAATGTGCATCCTTCTGCTAACAGAGAAGATAGTTATTAGTTACTTTACCCCTTTTTCTTCCTCCTCACGCTGCAGTGTAAGACTTCAAGGATAAGACAGTATAGTCAAAAGACAGAGCTGCCTAGTACACAGAAGTTGTAGCAAAAACTTTAACCCACATGGCTGTTTAAGCTAAGTTACTAAGAAAGTCCTCATGATAGCGATGGAAGGAAAAGCCAGAGGGCTGCAGGTGAAATGTTTGGAAGAGTGACATGGATGTGGACACAGAGAAATGCTTCTGACTAGGGACTGGAGGTGGTGAAGTGGGAATGGGGCTGGACTCTACATGGATTTCAGTCTGCATCAGGATTTTAAAGGTTCTCAAACCTTGGGTGTCCTGTTCTGGAGATCTCTTTGGAATTGTTGCTTTCCTACATGAGCTAAATAATGAGATTCTTCCCGATGTACACAGGTAAGAACATGGAAGGATTAAGACTCGATTACTCTACACTTCATAGTAATGTGGTTTTTATTTAGAGACCCCTGGCCTCTTCTGAAGAATAAAGTCTTTGAATCAGTTTTCAAAAGCTATTGTAAACCCACAGGTTTCTTCTACATCATACTCTCCTCTTCCTTTTTTCAGTTATTGCATAGTTTTATCAAAAGTCCTTTTACCTTAATTTTATAAAAGATAGTGCTCCATCTACCTCTGTCAGAAGCAGGATGAAGCCTGAGATCGGGTGAAGGCAACAGAGTTAAGAATTCACCCTAATTTTTATAGGTGTTGACCACTCTCAGATCTTATTGAAAGTGAGTAGTGAGGCATCAATGTAGGATCTAGGTCAAAGACAATTAGAAACTCCAGAGATTTTTAGGAATTTCTCTGAACCATTGAAAATGCTCTTTCAGATCACTATTCTTAAATATGTGAATAAGACTTTTCTTGTTCCTAATGAGAGGTGAAGCACTGAAAGATTAAACAGGAGATTTATAACCTTTTGTCCCGCAGAAGGTTGCAGATCCCATGGTATGAGAGTGCTTTGCTTTGATTCAGGTAAGTCTCTAAGCATGCACATCTTTCTGTTCATGTCAGCTGCAGTGTGGGTCCTCTGTCCTGGGAGGTGGGATGGCTTCTTGTCTCTCAGCCATCAAATTCCTTCCAGTGGAAGGTTTTATGCATCCAGTGGTTTTCTGCTGACATCTGGACACAGAGCTGATGCCCGGTTTCTGTGTGTGGAGCCCAATAAGTAAACTGAAGTGCTCACAACAATAAGAAGATTAAGTCTGGCAAATCTCCAGCTGTGTATTGTAGATGGTCTCTCTGATGGTGAGTTCCTGGCTGTCTGGATCCAGTTTCTCCCTGTTAGATTCTGTGGTTGTAGATTTACTTGCATTACTGTTTCTTGTTAGAAACAATGCCCTGAGGGTATTAAGGTCTTGTTTGACTGCAGAGCTAAAATAGAAAGTTCTAAATTCTCCTCTCTGTTGTATCTAATTAAGGAATCTCATTAACCCTCTCTGTGGATAGATTGAGAGGATGTCTCCTTTCTGCTAATAGGTTTTCTGATAGAACAGCACACTTACCTGACCCCGGTATTAGGTGCTGTGTTAAACATGTTTTGCCAGCTCATGGCTCTGACGTATCCATTTTTTGTCCTTCTTTCTCAGAAGTCTCTGAACTAAATCTAGTTCCTAAGGGTTGTTTTTTCTTCTTTTCTCACCCTACTTCTGGGGCATTGCAAGTTCAAAAGCTGGGAAACCAGTTGCCGAATCTCATGGAACTTTCTGGGATTCAAATAGCCAAGTATTTACTGGGAGGTGATGGGGAGATAAAATTCTGTGTTGGTTCTCTTGCTTTACTGTGTGCTGAATTTTTTTGTTCAGTTTTCTCTGCAATGCTGGTTGTAATTTTTACTGTATGTCATCTCTGCACCATGGAATTTTTTTTAAGGGCATATGTAACAGGATCATCTGTACCACACTGACAACTCTTCTACATGTAGAGAGTTATCCGCTGTTTCATTAGTCAGGAAAGCAATGATCTGATAGTTTCTTACATTCAGCTCTGCTATCTGGGGGCTGCTGAAGAAAATCTGGACAATGATAAGATGATAAAGGACATGGCGTAGGAACATTTCCCAGCTTCTGCAGGGAGCCAGCTCCAACCCAGCGGGGTTGATTGGTTCCCACTCAGCACCGGGCTTCCAGCTCCGTCTGACTGCAGCAGCCCCATGGGGGGGTCTTCCCCTTGGATTCCCCGGTTGCTGAGGAGTGAGGTGAGTGCAGGGCCAGGCACTCTTTAGCTGGCTGAGTGCCTGTGCTGAAAAACCTCACCAGAGCACCAGGTGCTGAGAGCAGCTGTGGAGGTGGTGCCTGCATGTGGATTCTCCTTTGATCTGACGTGGTGGAAGACAAGAGCCCAGTTGGGCTCATACTTCTTGTGTGGCGTAGGAACGAGCATCTGTGTGGCTTTGCTGCACGAATCGGAGCTGGTCACCAGGGCTAAGGAGGTGTTTCCTCAGTCACAGCGTCGCTGAGACTGCTGAGCCTTCTGATTTAAGTGGATGTTTGGATGTGGATAAGGAGGCGCTTTAGTAGGATGGTCGTCAGATGGACTTCTGCACTGGCAGATGAGGATAGGCATATTGCCAGAAAGAAAGAGGAGCCACAAACACCCCACACAGTTAAAATTCCTAGTCCGTATCAGAATCAAAGCAAGGGCACTTCAAACATACCACTGAATTTCTGTTTGCGAAGTGGATATGTCTGTGGCTGAAGTTTTACCCTAAGCTGCCATGAGGATTTTCGTATTAAGAGGGACGTACTGTTTGCCTGGCCTTTTCCTTAGCAGATGGGGAACTGTTTCTATTGAAGTGGGCTTTACATGATGAAACAGAAGGCAGAAGAGCAGGAAGAAACAGAGTTGCACTCACAGCACAAAACCAAGAAGCTGAGCAAACTTAACTAGTAGAAGGGCATGAGGAGAAATTATTTAATTTCCTTTCTCCACTGGAGAAGAGGAGTTGAAATATTTACAAATGGGCTGTTTGAACTAGCCAGCTAGTTGAAACCTGCTGAGAAGATTCACATTTTTGGAATGTTATAAAAATGCTTGTATTTCACTAGGCAGAGCAGACTGAACAAAACAGGCAAGAGTGGCTGCCAGTTGGTAACAAATCTGAAGTGCTTGCTGATTCATATTTATATAACAAAGCAGGAGACAGGGTTGTCTGATACAGACCACCATAATACCTGTGGCAGTGTTTGAAGTTGTCCCCTGCCCATGCCAGTCTTCCTATTTATCCTCCCTGGGGTCCTCACACTTGCCAGCCCTTTCATCCTGCACACGAATGGCCATAGGTAGCTCTGTTGGGATGATTCATGTGTGTTACACCTCAAGGAGAACATGCTACAAAGTGGAAGGACTGTTTTCCAATCAGTGATGATAAGCAAGAATCAATCATGTACCATAACCTGCGTATATCACAGAAAGAGATGTTTATGGAGCAATGCTCATGGCCTGAACAGTATGCTGGCCTATTAATTTTCATGAGCTTTTTCCAAAGGCACATTAACTTGGACAATGCAAGGTCACTGCAGAGAGCTGGCCAGGCACTGCGAATTATTTTGCACAAATCTCTTGGGCCCTGCTCATCCATTTATATTGTTAATCTCTACAAAATTTTGAGTGGTCAAGTTTACTCCTCCCAGAAACTTTGCATATGTCGTTCATAGCTGTTTGCAGAGCTAGTTCCTCAAAGAAATGTTTAAACCATTTTGCATAACCGTAAATGCCAGCAATGATCTTGGAGAAACAATAACACATGAATTAGACAATTAACAAAGGCACCTGGGAATATAAAAATACCTGAGGGACTCTTTCACTGGGTTGAATAAGGGAGAAAAAAAGTCACCTTAGCTATCAGAGTTAAGCACTAAGTGATTATATTTAAGTGAAATATCAAGACTGGTATTCAGATAAAACTGTTCGCCTGTGGCCTTTAAATCTACAGCCTTTAAATATTTTCCTTGCATCCATTGAGCTGTTCTGAAGCACATAACCTGTACAAAGTCCTCTGAAACTATTGGAAAATGTCAGTGTAATTATTCTTAGTGATCCTGCCTATTTACCACGCAAAGGACAAATATGGCATGGTGGAGAGGTAGCCAAACGGCTTCTGGACCAAAGCCGGCTTGCAGGAGAATGCTCTCTGTAATAGATGTTTGCATTTGGTGATACTTGCCCATTTTTTTCACAGTGTAATAAGGTAAACCTAGAATTGGGCTTGTTAAATAGCTTTTCTGTAGTTAGGTTTTCCTTCGGTTGCATAGAACTTACATTATAGGAAATACTGTATATTGGAAAAACAAAACAATAAAGATACGCCTTGAACAAGAAAATATCTGCAAATTCAGACCATTATCTATCTCTGTAACCTGACAGACACAAAAGACAGATGCTGAATCAGCTTTTACTCTAACCAAACACTCAGACTTAATGGTTTTTGTTGTTAAACCATCCATACACATTTGTAAACTGGACTAATTGGTTATGTGTATTGTTTCATTGGCTGGCAAAAACCAGGCCTTATATTCTATGATAATACCATTGAACTTTAAAAATTCTTAAAAATTAGATTGACTTTGCAAGAGTCCTGGGAAACCCAGTCTTTCTTACTTCACTGGTCTATTAAACCTAAAACATCCTAATTACCTAATTTACAAATATTTCAAACCTGATGTATTGATGCACTACAAGGTTAATTGCTCTTCTTACTCAATTAGTAGGAACCTTATGCTCTTTATTATATAAAAGTAAGCCATTATCACTTCCTACATTTTTATATCGAAGGTTCAATAATAACAAAACTTTTATCTCAACCCTGAAAAACCTTAATCGGTTTCTTTCTGAATACCCATTTCTTCACAAAACTCCAAATCTTAGTACCCTATCCATGTATATTTGCTCTGTGATTCCAGGATGGTATTCTTAAGTAGGCTTTATGCAAGTTTTGTAGGTGTCCTGCTTTGGTTCTTTTTTGTAAGTTTTTCTCTTTCTACAAATTCATCCTCTCTACTGTTACTGACTTAGCTGGCTATTCAAGAGTAACTTTTTATATATATTTTTTTTTTTACCTGATACATCAGTGATGGAATTTCTGAAAGATGAATTTCTGGCATCTGTCAGACTCTACCTGTTTCCAGTATTGACATGTCTCATGGAATACCTATTTTATTTTATGGTTTTAGTTTATTTTGTTGTGATTCCTCAAATGTGTTGACCAGAACAAAGGGAGTGGTTTATACATACTGCAACACAGCTTATAAACTTTTTGGTTTGAAATGACATTTCAGTGGAAAAGTATTTTGTATTTAAATTTTTTTTAAAGAAGTCAAAATCATCATGGAACCACTTTGACTCAACTGAAACAATTTTTGGGAAAATTCTAAAATTATGCTCATGTTTCTCTTATTGGAATAAGTCTACGGAACAGACTTAGAAATTAGAATTTTCCCTGAAAATAAAAATTCTGTTTTCTTCGGAGATTTAGTCAAAGCCAGTAAGTTGGCAGGTTTCAACCTTTGATCTGCAGGTCACAGTGGGGTGTGTGGATTACTTCTGAAGGGTCTGTGTGAGACAGTTAATAAAAACTAGACTGTTATTGGCAGACTGAAATTCATTATACCAGTGTCAGTTCCTCAGCTGTAAAACTCTCAGAGGTTTGCAAATCGAAAATATAGTAGTTTTCAATCTCCTGAGGCAACAATTCCTGATTATATGTTCCTATACACATTAGTAGATGCTGGAACAAATAATTTGTAAATAAGCAGTGGTTGCTGTTG
Organism: Apaloderma vittatum; assembly: GCF_000703405.1. NCBI lineage: Eukaryota > Metazoa > Chordata > Aves > Trogoniformes > Trogonidae > Apaloderma > Apaloderma vittatum. Next base: position 78,837 of record NW_009725657.1, read on the forward strand.
AAAGCCTTTGATGCTGCACACCAACAGTGTCTGCTTTTTGTCATTGTTGTTTAGTGTTTGGAGGATTTGTGTCATTTCAAATCATCCTGCAATAGCTGATACTGTTTTTGTTTAAGTAGGTTAACTTGTCTAAATAATGAAATACTCGCGGATCCTTTGACCCAAACTCAGCAGAACACAGATGGGCTGTCTGTGATGAAAGAGGGAATCAATAGGATATTCCAGCCTGAATAAGTCAGTGAGTCAGTGTGGAGAAGCACACGCGAACTCCGAGATGGTGGAAAACGGAATTCGCTTTACTACAAGCAGACACACATATTTATACTTCTTAGCAAGAAGCACTTTTTGTGGGTTACAAACAAGAGACCAGACTATGCAGCCAGGGTTGTTATTAGCTCGTGTACTCCTCCTATCATACTCTTATCACACAGGGAGAACAGACTTTCCCAGGTCTGTTTTGATCATACTCGCCCATTCACTCCCATGCACATCTTGTATACAAGAAGCCTCTTATCTGTCCATTCTCATGGACAAACTCCCAACATGAGCTATATTCAGCTGGTCAGGGTCTCTTTTCATAATTAGCAAGCAAGAGTTAGGTACTTGTTTGGAAAAGAGCTCAAGGATGAAAGTCTTAATTCTGCAACGCAGTGCTACCAGCACAGCTAACCGTAAAATGTATCCACAGGTCAGATTTCATCTTCCTTATGCTACAGCTCTCTGATCTTCATCACTTCTGAAATAACTTTATGCTCAGTTCATATCCTAAAGAAACAAAAGGTATTCTCCCAGTCCACCTTCTTAGCAAAAGTCATCCTGTTGTGCTGTCTTAATGCCCTCTAAGTGTTAATGGCTTAGAGACATTACTAAAATAGCTGTCACTTTGCATGTTAGATTCCTGCACATTATATATTCACCATTTCCCTGCCCATGACAGGGAGGTTGGATTAAATGATCTCTAAGGTCCCTTCCAACCTAGGCTATTCTATGAATCTATGATTATTTGGATTTGCTTTTAGGGGATAGGAAGGAAACTGTCAAATTCATTATGATTCTGAGACATTTTAAAAAAAAAAAAATTTTTAAAAAAATAGTCTTGTGCCAACAGCAGAGCAGCTGTGAGAGGATGGGATCTGGCCAGGAGAGCTCACCTGGCAGCCTGTTCAGAGCGGAACAAAACGTATGAGTGTGTTGATTTATCTCACAATAAATATGCAGAGTAACTGTTCCTCTGCTGGGAACAGCCCTGGGAAGTTGCGACACAGTTCGTGGTTCCCCCGGCGTTGCAGCGTTCCTGCTGCTGGGCTTTCCCATCTGTTCTGCTGGGTGAGCTAGGTGCAAACCCTGCTGTGCTAAAGAAAAGACAGAGCTCTTATCCTCTGCCGAGCTAACAGAATGGGTTGCAAGCTCAGAACAGCAACCTCTCCATTGCTCTATTTTTCCACACTCTAGTGAGAATCTGTAGACACTTTTCACTCTCTTGTATTTAAATAGGATCCCTGATCCTCTTCAGACAGCTTTAGAAGAAAAGTGCTTAGTTCTGTAGCTTCAGATCAACTCTAGTTAGCACATATACTGGGCAGTGTCCTTGGTTTTATTATTCTGTTTAAAAAGAGCATCTCTGGCTCTTCCTGCTTGAATGTGCTTATTCCTTCTAATTTTCACTGTTAACTTCTGCAAGCAACTTATCCCTTCAGTTAACCATCACTCCACTTGAAACAACAGAGAAAAACTACAGAAAAGTTTGATTCCCTGTCATTCCTACAATTTGAAATGTATTTTTAGGGGCTTTTAGCTACTCTTTTAAGGTCAAAGACAGATGATGTAAATTGGAACTGACTGGAAACAACTAGGATCTCATTCAGGACTGGGAGTGGCCTTAAGAATCAAGTAAATAAACCTTCTTGACCCCAGAGAAGATCCCAAACTGGAGAGAATGAAACCCTGCATCTTCACCTTTGCCTTTTCTATACATCCGTGTATGTCATACTACAAAAAAAGAAATATACTCATCAGAGCAGTAAGCATCCTTCTAAAGCATTTTAAGTCGTTTGGGATTCTCAAAGCATTTCTCAGGCCAGAGCCACCACCCAGCAGCAAGCACCATGGCATGATTTCTCTGCTTGTTCCATAAGTGTTTAAACTAACAAATGCTGCATTTAGCAGATGTATCTCCGGGACTCAATGCATTTATTTATTTATTTATTTATTTATTTATTTTGCACATCTAATCCACAGTAATCAAGAAATGCAATCCAATCATAGAATGTGTTGGGCTGGAAGGGACCTTTAAAGGTTATCTCGTCCAACCCCCCTGCATAAAGCAGTGATATCTTTAGATCAGGTTGCTCAGACACTGGTCCTGATGGTTTCTGCCAACTATCTGTATGGAGCAAAGAACAACATCCACCCTCTCTCAGTGCTTTCTTTTGGGCTGTGATTTGCCCCTAAGACGCCACTTGTAACCAGTGAGGTGGATATTGAGTTCAGTCACCACTTTGGCATGCTAAGGCAACTGCAAAACTAGATTAATGCAAGCCACAGCCTTTTATAATTACTTTGCGAACTTTCGTATGTCACCAACATCGGTCTCGTTCCTACCTTGGTGCAGACCTCTAAGACCTTGAGCTGTTGCAGGGACTCTCCAAGGCAGGCTGCAGCACGCTGGCAGCCTGGGCCTGGGGGTTCATCTTTCAGCCTCTCAGAGTATTTGTATTCCTGTGTGTAACTTGGCTGTCCCAATATTTTTCTGAAGTAATTTCAAATGCAGTCGAGTCTCTACAATACAGATTGCAAGCAAATTCTCTTTCATGTCTGTTGTATGTAGGCTTGCTATTATCCTGTAACATTTTATTTATTTATTTCGTGTGCTGTTTCTAAAGGGCTGTCAAATAACTGTCAATTATTTATTCATATCAGGTGGAGCAGATGTAGAGGAACTGCCATATCCAAAGTTAAAGAGCACCGTCTCAAAACTTTGTAGGAAGGAAGTAATTCAAATTTTAATAACCTTACCTTTTACTGATGTGGGATGTTTTTCCATTTCTAAGCTTTTTGGCTCAGGTTGATTACCATACACATTGCTGTAGGTGATTTTTGTTTGAAGGTAGTTGAGTGAAAAATAAAGATTAATCTTGACTGAATTTTTAATCGTGTTTGCAAATGAATTGCAGCAACCAAATACCACCTGGTGTAGAAGTACATTTATTAAGAACATATGGAATCAAAAGTGAGCCACTTGGTAACTTTACCAGCTTAACAAGTTCCTTACGATTTATTCCATAAAATAATTCATTTGGTAAATGTTGGGACTGCCTTTCAGAAACTATCATTGGGAAAACTTTATGTATAGCAGCGTATAATGGCGTATGGGGAAAAGAAAAGGGATGGGAGAGTGGGCAATGCTACTGGGAGACAGGAGGCTGTTTTCAAGTCTCTAGTCTTTCCTGGGCTTTCTGTGGTAGCAAATTCTGTGTTCCTATGCTGCAGCTTATTTTTATGTAAAAAAGAGATAAGTTGCTCTGATAGATGTCATGTGATGCTTGGCAAATCACCTGACGGAGGACCCAAAACTGATGTAAAAATCTATTTGAAAGGATTGAATGAAGTAACACGTAGACAGCTGGGCTGATCCATGTGGTATGAAGATCTGCTTCGTGGCAGCCCTTCAAATCCCTCGCTATAAATTGACATGCCCAGTGTTCCCAAAGGCCTCGGGAGACAGATTTGTCTCTGACCTGTCATCCCTCCTAGGAACAGCTGTCAGCTGCCTCGTTCCCTCTCGTATTGCATTGTTTCTGACACTATTCTTTGGGTATATGAAGTGCTGTTGACTCACCTCAACCATTACTGCCTGCCCAGTTTCACTTCTGCTAATCCTTTTTAAGTACAAAGGCCCCGGGCACGCTCCCCTGGATCATGGTGCAGTGTCTCTGAATGTTTGGCAGACACATGGTCTGATGGATTTTCTTTTGGGACATTTTAACCTTTGGTGGTGTTACTCAGTCATTTTATACAATAGAGATAATGGTGTTGAGAGTTCTTCGGGGTAGTTTTGGCCAGATGCTGCTCCTATTGAAATTAGTATAACGGTGGCTAATGATACAAAGGATACAAATCCTACTTCTAAATTTTGAGTCATTGCAGTCTGCTCAAATTAGCATATACCATCACTGTGCAGCTTGCCTCTCTGTTTTCTCAAACATAGGTAACTTGGGGAAAATGTCTGAGTCCATTCTTTAGTCTAAAAGACAAATCCAGCTGTCTGAAGATGGCAGCTCTGAAACTCATTTTCATTGCTCCATCCTTACTTAGAAGGTTCTAAATTATTTGATTTAAGAAGAAGACTTCCTACAGCAGTTTATTTTTTCCTAAATCACAAGAGACCGGCCACTATCAGATCCGAGCGAGAAACCATTTAAGCCAGTCTGTGATGATAATTCCCACATTCTGTCTCCCCATGCTTCTAAGGGGCACGTAGTTTGGAATTGGGTGAGTTTACAGTTTTGTTTTGTTTCTCTTTTTGTCCTTTGCTCTCCAGCCTAAAGAAAACATTTTGGGGATCGTTTTCAGTTTAAAATCACCGCATAACCTTGCAATGTTTGTTACTTTTGCTGTATTATTGTTGTAGACAGTGTTAAGATCCCAGCTGATTGAGTTTATTGATTTCTGAGTGATCTCAAGTGTTATTTCCCATTCATGTTCTGTCAGCATTGTGTAGACAGGCTGTGTTAGAGAATTTTGTATTTATTATACATGAAACTACTGCTCTGCAGACTTCCAATTTCAAAGCATGGAGTGGATATAGGAACAGAAGGGACAATATGCACAGTCTCTCTACAAACTTGATTTTGTTTGAAGATTTCAGAAATTAAAAAACATATACAAGCAAGAAAATTTGGAAAAGTATATTCAGGGCAGATTTATTTCTTATTTTCTATGGTATCTAAGTCATAGCTAAGAGCACAGCCACATACTGGTTTGGAGGATCATGGGAGGAAGAAGAACAAAACATGCTGTCCCAGATTTGTTGTGCAGGCCACTTTTTCCATAAAAACCCTTCATGATTTCTTATATGTAACAAATTGCTTTTATATCTTCTAGATGAGTATTTTCTAAATAACGTTGGCATTTGAACTCTTGTTTCTGAACTATATACTAACTCGTGCAAACCTTGACCTGTTCTGTTCCTCTCCGAAGCTCAGCAATAACATTTTATGAAGCCACACTCAGAAGTGTCATCGTGATATTGGAGACAAGCCATCTTCCTCATGCCCTAGAGCAATGCTACAGCTTGCAGGGATGCCTTTCCCTTTCCACTTCCCTCTGAGCTACTTAAGGCAACAGCCAGTTAATCCCTTTCTTTAGCAAAACTTCTCAAAGGGCTTGCCTTGAGCTGTAATGTGCACCCTCTTCTAAAAGGATATTCTTACAATGCAGTGACCCAAATGTCTTATAAAAACAACTCAGAAATATGTTATGCATAATGCTACTACTACTTTTCCACAGACCTTGACATTATCAAGTCAATATATGCCAGACAGTTCTGTGTCTATCAGCATGATGTGCATTAAACTTTCTCCACTGGGTCATTTCATAAAGCAGGTTTTAAGAAATGCCATGAAATCAGAAATCTTTTTGAAATCTATGGAATACAACAATCTTTTTTTTAAAAAAGAAAGAAAAAAAAGAAAAAGAGAAGAAAAAATCCCACAATTTTAATCCTTAATGTTAAGTGTAGTTTGCATGTTCTTTAGCGGTACTCTTGAGGATGTAAGATGAATTTGTATCAGTCAGCAATTGCCCGTTGTGGACTCTTTGGAAGGCTTATGCCATTCATTTTCCTGTTGCTTAGTTGATGATAATGGTCACCAGGAGCAATGTTTCATAGAGCGAGAAATGGGGAGCTGTGTTAGACCTCTGGCAAAATGCTCTTCAAGGGAAAAACTTGGATTATCCACTTTGAATGTGGAGAGCAATCACAGAAATCTATTAAAGTAAATTTCTCACATATCAAGTATTTTTTCCTGCTTATCCTAGGCTGTGAACTTCAGTCTCTCACATGATGTAAACAACAGCTAACCAACCAAGACCTCCATCTATCTTATCTGTCATTAACTTTCAACTTTCCCATCTGCCATCAAATTGGGCTGTGGATCCTGAAAATATCAGAGTAATCTGTCAGCAGCTTCCCTCTGTTTCTCTTAGACAGTCCAATTTCAGATTGGTATTTCTTGTTGTTCTTACACAGTGACATTCTTGTATTCTTCTATGAAATATCCTATCTTTCTGCTGTGACTTTTTGTTTCTTGCTATGGCTGAGTTGCAATTAGTGATGAGTCAACTCTAAAAAGCTGGGTCAAGTTCCCCAGAGTTCAGAGGTTTATCTGGCTAAACCACAGCCCCGTGCCACTACCCACAGGGCAATATAACCATCCACTTACACCATGATAATTTTCACATATATATGGGTTTTTTTCTGATATGAGTCCCTCATTTTATAGTATACTGATTGCTTAATGTAATTTTATGAAGTCGAAACAATGTATTTTATTAGCTCCTAATAATATTTGGTAATGATCTTTTTAAAAATAATGGTTGGAAATGTTAATTTTAATATAATTTTATAATGCTAAATTGTGGAGCTGGGCCAGTTCACTGGGATCTAGGGCAATCTAGCCACTTCTCCTCTTTTAACTGATTTATTTTTCTAGTTGCTGATTGAAGGTTAAAATAACATTTCACCATGACAGAAGCGATAGACACCCTATAAGAACTCAACGGAAGGCAATTGTAAGTGTGTGGTATGATAAAAGACCCAGGGTATCGCTATTGCATGACGAGCTATTAAAATAGACGTGAGTGAGGTCAAAGGCAGAAAGAACAATGATTAAGATGTATTGCCACAGAAACAGGAAATCTTTTGGGAAACATACAATCTTGAACTAAATGCCAATAAATGTAACAAAAAGTAGACAAGATACGAGTTAGGGAGATAAATGAGGCAGATTCATGGGCTCAGGACGTGTGTGGACAGCGCTTGGGGAAAAGAAGGTTCTTGTGACAGTGTGGTAGACCTTTACCCCGCCAGGGTAACAGGCAGTAATATTGGTCAAAAACAGATACTGCAACTAAAAAAACTATTTTCCTCCCTGTCAGGAGAGCAGAAAAGACCAGCCCCAGCTCTGTCAAAATAAAAACAGGTAAAACTAGTATCCACGTCTTTGCTTCTGTCGTGAAGGGCACTTGTGCGTTTTCCTCGTGCCTTCTTTCATTGGTTTTGCTGTGGCAAAAATGTTACTTGATGGATCTGAGGTAGTTGAGTGCAAGCAGAGCTGAGTGACTAATGGTCTCTATGGCTGAGTTGCAGAGGATAGTCTTTGTTTTCCTTTTCTTTCACAATGTGAGGTATGCAGCGGCATTGCTCTAAGCAAGGGCAGAAAATCGTGCAAACTCCTAATAAACTGAAAAATAGGTGATTTAGCTTATTTTTGAGTCACAGTTAAGGTAAATGATCATGAGCTTAATATTAAATGGACATTAATCTCACGACTTCACCAGAACTCTTCTTTAAACTACCTGTACTTTGCTCTGCTTATACCTAATGCTCATGAAGAAATAAGAAATTCAGAGTTGCTTCTATAAATCTTCCCAAGAGAAAAAAAGAATCTTTTTAAAATAAAAAGCCTCTCTTCTCCAAATATAACTTGATTGTGTTTCCATTAAGTCACTGGTATGGAACCTGCTGTCCACCACAGTTCTACTGCGATACAGTTGAACGGCCAGAACCTCTTCTTCTGAAGGGAAGAGTTCAACCCTGGAGACAGGGCATTGCATGCAGCATCTTTCTCCTTCAGCTGCCTCTCGAATTTATGCCAAGCTCAGCCAAGTCTCAGCTTCATGCATCAAATAATCTGTGAGCCATGCCTAAAGTTTTTCTGGGCCCTGCATTCATCTTTGTGTGCCTTCTGCTGGCCCTGAACTAGTTGGAAGCATTCGTTTCTAATAACTGACTAGCATGTAAGATTGAGTGCACATTTGAAATCCAGGATGTGAAAGAGAGGAAGATACAAGCACTGTAAAGCATGATGCACTTTTTCTGCTTTAGATCCTACTTAACCCCACTGATATCTCTGGAGAAGTACAATAATCTGAATTGAAGGTAGTAATAGCACAGTAAGTTTCTTTCTTGTGTCTCTTTTGTTCTATTTGCTGACTTTAATATTACACTGAGACTGAAAAGCCTCAGGGGTAGGGTTCTGTCATAATAACACAATCACTACGATGGGAAATATGGTCTTTAGATGCTATTCCATAAAATTCAAATCACAGGAGCAATACTAAATATATTGAGTAGCTCAGAAAGTCCACACACAGCATAGCTTTATAAACATGTGCTCTTTGCTGTGCTTGATTTTGTTAATGAAGTAACGACCAAGAATGCGACATAACACTCGGCTTTAACCTTCTGCACAAATTCACTCTACGGTTCTTATTCCAGATGCTGCATCCTCTACATCAGCTTCCATAAGATGGGATCATAGCCCATGGGCATCATGCCCTACCTTCCCATCACCTTGCACACAACCAGTGGCCTAAGCTGTTTCAGGGAAACATTGCCAGTTAGTGCAAAAAAGATGGAATTACTGGACTGCGCTGCCAGCGTGCCTCCAAGTCTGGCAAATCACCTTTAGGCAAAAGAGATACCAATTTTTATCATCCGAGCTTGGTAATTCTAAATATCTATTCTTTGCTTGTACAGTGAAATCTTATGGTTGCAGAAGTATTGTTTGCTTCTCAGATCAACTTGCAAAACTGGAGAAGGAAATTGTTATAGTTTCATCCCTATTCAATTCCGTATGGAATTAAACTGACTTAAATGGTTTTAAAGTCTTTGGCCATTCATGGCTCACCTAATTTGAGGCATTTTCAATGTATCTGATCTGTAACTGTACTGGAATGTGATTCTGATGTGCCAAAGATCAGAACTGAAGGCACAGGGAGGTAATTGTGTCTGCAGTCTGTGGGTTCTGTAGGACAGCCAATGTCAGAACTGCCACCTTTGTATCCCTGGGCTCCTCTAATGCAGGAGTTCAGCCCTGCCAACAGTGTTCAACTCTACAGACCTGTCTGGGATATTATCAGTTCCTGTCCAAGGTTTTTATGACATTCTGATGACTGAGGGAAATGCAGATAAGGAAACAAATCCCTTCACTCTCTTTATAAAAACATTGTATATTTAGATTTTCTTTGTTTTTAAGGTAATATCAACTGGGCATTTAATTTGATTTTAACTGATATATTTTTGCATGGACTTGGTTAACAGGCAAAACTTTTTTTTTCCCCTGCATGGCCAAATTTAACATGGCTTTATTCTAGCCAGTGATACCTTGCAAGCAGCTGTAATGCTGCCAGCTGTACTCTTACTGTGCTCTTACATAAACAGGACCTTGTGTTTAAAATTTGTACTATTCCTTCATTCTGGCAGAAGTTGTTTTCTTCACACTCTTTTCATTATTTTTAAACTCTCAGTCCTACAAATTCTAAAATTGCACAAAGGCCAAGCAAAGCAAGAGTGCTGATTTGCCATTGGCAGTGGGGAGGGAGAGTATTTTCATCGGTACTGGATTCATGGCACAAAGTCAATAACAAAGCAGTATTTATAGAACTTGGAGATGATTGTGAACATACTTCAAAAAAATTCTCTTCAGCAGCACTGAAAATGTAATAATCAGTGATCACAAGTGCTTGAGTTATTTTTTTCTACCCTCATAGCCAGGCGTTCTTACAGTATTGTTCTTGCTGTTTCCATTTCTGTATTAATATAATTTTGCTGCAAACAATAAACATAGCAGGAAACTGAGTAATTGGGCATGTTGGTAAAGTGCAGACTCCAACAGTGAGCAGCGTTCAGTACAAGGTTCAGCTTAGCTACGAACCTTTAAAATACCATTTACGATGTATGTTTAGTGCTTCTGCATCTTATGCATTTATTTTTTTTAATGAAAGTGTTCTAATAAGAAGATGATCTGTGTGATCTTTTGGGGCACAAAAACTACTACTTTGTTCATACAATGCCTGTTCACATCCATCACCAGATCTTTTAGGTAGTGCTGTGTAACAAGAGCACCCAACACCAAAGAGGAGCTGTTTATACAACACCCAGAGTCCTCTCTGGAATGCATTTTAAAAATATGTATGGATATAGTCATCTCTCTTTCACCTGGCAGTAGAGACTTCTCCTTGGTGGTGAGGAATGAACTATTCGCCTAGAAAAGAGAAATAACTTATTTTAGCTCAGTGTTCTGACTCGGTGAGTGGCTGATTGTTGATTCTGAGGGGCAAGAGATGTATAAGTGATCACAACAGTCTAACAGTTCCTTTTTAGCTTGGGTATGACTTTGTTTTCCTCATAAGAGTTAATTAAGCTATTCCGTGTATTTTGCTTTAACATGCACATCAGTATACACATGCATACGTGCTAGTTTAAGCATGGAAATAATCCTGAAGTGAATCTGGTCAAAGCCTAAAGGTAAGCAAAGAGTATCGCAAGGTCATGGCTTTAGTCACGGATGTCCAGATAATGGCCAGAGGGATGGATTCAGCTTGTAAGTCACTTTTTCTTGGCCTCTAGAAATGTTAGCTGGCTCCTTGGAAGGCAAAAAACACAGGATTTTGCTCTGCATGCTAAAATAGAAAATACCTGGCAGGTTATTAAGTGCTGTATTTTACCTCCTGCATGTGGTTGTCTTGGTCTTGGTCTTGGTCTGACCCTCCCAAGGTAGTTGGGATTAACGGGGTGTATGAGTGAGAGGGTTTAACTGGCCTGATCAGCCAAAGACAAGCCTTGAAAACAAGCCCACCTGTGTGATCTTCAGTAATTTGAGACTATTTGATTTCATCTCAGTGCCTGACAAAAGAGCACAGTCTTCCTCCAGTGGATCAGTGACCTTTATGTAGGATTGTTGTCCCTTAAAATTTATTTTTCCTGGCTGTTCCTTAGTACCATGCTGCTTCTTGTTTTTTTTTCCTCTCATTTTAAACTTGTGTAACTGGAAGTAGAGTTTGGTCCTACATACAAATCTTGTACTTGACAAAATAACAAAGCATTAACAAAAGGCAGTAGTAATTGCAGCATATCCACACTAATTGATAGGTAGAGTTACAATATACTGTATGCAGCTAAGCTATGTTAGGGCTACAGGGTTTCTTCTTGATGTTACCTGTCTATTACATGCAAATTAAACTCCACCACAAGAATGTTCATGCTGGAAAATCAGACATGGGGAAGACTGAAAACGTAACATCCACTCCCTCCTCCTTCTCATTTTTTTCACCTCTGCCTCTGTCCCCTCAGACAGTGAGTCCTTGTTTTCTCTCTTTGAAACACCTGTTATCTTCCACCTCCAGATCCATTCTCAGTTGTTGGACTCCCTGTTGGGCTTGCACATGGGGTGTGCATGGGGGAGTCGAGAGCTGCTGCCCTCCTGCTGGCAAGTGATTTTCTTTGCAATCCGCCTTGGAGGAAAAAAGTGAAGGCTGAGAAACTGAGCTGGCTGGATCAAAACCCGAGAAATGAAAACAGCAAGTGCAGTAGATATATAAATGATGGCATCTCCAATGCTTTTGCTTATTGCTTGGGGAAGTACTTGTATAAAATAAAGAACAAGAAAATATTTACTTATTGTGTGACTGGACTAAGTTTGTCCAGCCAGTACAGACAAAGCATATAGAAACTGGAAAGCGTTGAACAACAGAGAGAAATTATACAGATCCTTAAATCATCCCAATTACCTGCATCCAAACCTTTCAAAGCAGGTCACATTCAGATAAGCAGCCTACTGGCTTCGCTGAGGTGCCCTGAAAGTACGGTCACCCTTTCTGCACTGCCTCATGACCAGGATTAGTTAAGTCTTAGGCTGCCTTGAGTTGTGCAGGTTCAGTAACTTCCTTAAAGTCTTCATAAAGATGTGAGAACCATTTTGATAGTCAATAGTGGCCCAGCTAGAGTGGATGGCAGCAAAGCTTTGGGTAGTTTTTCTTTACTCGTAGGTCACAATCTTCTGCTAGCATAAATCTCTAACTACAATGATATCGAAGAAGAAACTGATGTATACAGAGTAGGATCCAGTCTCATAGCTTTTAGAGTTTGACTGACACCTATATTAATATATTGCAATCATCTTTCCTTTGCCATTCTAGAGGGAAACCACTGAATAACAAAAACAAAGACAAACTTTCAAAAGCAACAGATGAAAGAATAAAGTATAAGTAAGTAAAAAGAAAAAAAGTGATTTGTTAAAAAATGCAGTAACTATTGTGGAGATCATTCATATCTGGCAGTCAAGGTCAGAGTGGCATCACATGGCAGTTCTCCCACCTGTGTGTTTAAGTTAAAAAGATATTTTATGAGAAGTCCTTCTCTGTTATCAGACTCTTCAAGAAGGCTGCTGCTTCAGAGGACTTTGCTCCTATTACATGGCGATTTTCCAAAGGCAGGCAATAGCCTGGTACTTAATCTACTGCAGTTTCTGCCATTTATGCAGAAGCCAAATGTTCAGTGTTGTTTGGGGAAGAACATCAATAACATCAAAGTGGTTTAATGAAAATCAACACCTGCAAGGCTCAGCCTAAGTGTGGAGATTAACTTTTTCTTTCCCTCTCTTTCTCTCTCCATTAAAATAACATATCTGTTTGGATACTTGTCTGTCTTACGATGTTTAACTTTCTCTGGGGTTCTGAAAACTTATGTACTAAAACTATGTGTGCACTTTACCATAATGAAGAAAGATACCCAAGTGCATTGTTTGTTTTAGGTGCACAAATAGGATTATTTCTGTCCCTCTGGCCTTGCTTGCTTTAATGAAAAATACTCTGTGGAATGTTCTACAGCCATTTCTCTCTGTCCCTCGATGCTTTTATACAATGCACAACCTGGCAAGAGATGCAAAACCCTGACTGCAGTTATGATTCAGCATTCCAGAACGGGCTGAGCTATTGCCATACAATGGTAAAAAATATTAGCCAACACAAGTAACTTTATGTTCCGTAGCAGTAAGCCCTTTCCCAGCTTTAGTGGGCTATGCTGGAGGAAGCCTTCATCACAGTGAAAAGACTTGGTACCTCAGTTTTCAGATTCAGAGCAGAATTTGGCTAAGACTTTGGCTGTTTATTTGGTCCCTGACTTGGCACACAAAGTAGTGACATATTTGAATCCCTTTGGACTTTTCTGAATTCAACTTTTAACATCTGATAAAACAGCTCACAGAATTCAAAGATAAGCTGCCTTTTGGCTTCAAAGGACCATGTATCAGACCTTCGTTTGGCTGGCTGTTTATCAGGAGGAACCTCTTAATTTCTGAGCACAGAAATTTTTTTTTGAAATAACACAAGTGGAAGAAGAAAAAATATTTAGATCTGAACTTTAAGTCCTTGAAACACAACATATTTTAAATATTAACATCTGTAATAACATTTCATGTTAAAGTGAGAAATTTTGACTTTACTAATGCTGACATTCTCATTATGCCTCCCTGGTTTTTATCTTAATCACTTGCTATATCATATTGCTGATTAATTCATCTCCTCAAGGATTTCTTTAATATTAACGTTCTGTGGTTTTTTTCCCCATACACTGCACAAAGAAACAAAAACTAATTAATTGCATTAATAACATTTTTTTAGGTTCCTGTACTTTATATCACGCTTTGCCATCCAGTATGCTGCATGATGCACTCCTCTGATTTTAAGATGATGATAATAATCCATGTATTTTGTAAGTGGGCTTTCCTATTCTACTTGTGTTTATAATGCACATTTAGGTTTTGCAGTTCATGATCAAATGTGCAATCGGACTGAGTTCTCAGCATGACTCATCTAAATGTGTTGCTTTGATGGGCTGAAGTGAGGTATAGTACAGAAGAAATACACTCCCTATGGCTGTGCTTTATGCTTCTTTTGTAGAAGGTTAATGCATGATGGGCAGAATCCTGAGCTGATATACCAGCGAAATCAGAATTACCTTGGGACAGTGGTGGAAATACATATTCCGATGATGACTCTCTTCATATAGTTGGTCTTATATGGAGTTGCTTGTACCTGGGTGAACACACATTCACAGGAATGGAACACTCCATGTGAGATCAGATTATAGAACTCCGGTCTAAGTGTTTGACAGTTACAAGTTATTCTGTGTGAGACTGGGGCATAAACCTGCTCATCTCAAAATTCTACAAAATAGTTCAAAGTAAGCAAGTCTAAATCCAGTTGTTACTTCTTGTAAAATAAGCCAGGCTAATGCCCTAGGCATGTCTGCATCACAGAAGGAGAAAAGAAAAATATTATGCCATAATTAAGGTTTTCTTCAATAGCAGTTACTCAGAAGTGGATGTAGCTTTGTAAGCATTAGAGTATAACGCTACCCATTGGTGTCAGCCTCAGACAATTAGTAAGCAAAAGCTATCACCAGAAGGCAAAAAAGAAAAGGGATTAAAAAGAATTAAATGAGGCAAAAGAAATTCAATAATTTCCATTTGTAAGGAAAGGATATAATAAGGCAGTGATGCATATTGATTTATCTCTGGAGTAACATCAGTCTTTATAAACATACAATGCCTTCCTTTACCATCCTGCAGTATCCTTCACTCTGTGTCTCTCAATTGGGGTAAACTTGTGACACCAGGCTGTAGAAAGAGTGGCATTCACATTGATACTAAGCAGAGGTAATTTATCTTCATACAACTGGTTAGTGGCCCATAAGAATTTTCCATTAGGGACAAACCCTGTGCATAAAAAGATGAAATTGTGCATACAGTAATGGCCAGCCAGTTATCTCTGTCCAAAGAGAGCAGCAGCTACTGACTGTAATATCATGGGAAGGCATCAACAGCTCGTATAGGCAGCCAGTTTAAAAAATAAACCCAAATCCACAAAACGATAGGTAAATATAACCAGTATTAATGTAATTCAACAACTGTTCACTTCTCCTTGATCAGTCAAGCAAAAAAGCTTCTGCCCTGGAGATTTAAATGTACCTCAGGGTGTTTGAGTATTCCACTCTCATGTTCCAATTGCAAGCAGCAAAGACAACAGAAAGGAACATTCCCCTGCAGTCTGGTATGATACAATTCCCTATCTCTTAGCTCTGCTGCTTGAGATCATGGCATGAAAAACTGTGGACCGATGGATATAGAAACAATCCATTAAAACAGCAGGACTGCCTTTGTCGGAATGCTGCTTTGAGATCTTTTATCAAGGTATAACATAGTTCTGCATCTAGAGGGAGTGGCTGATGGATAATGTCAACCTGCAGAAAGAATAAATCACGCAGGAAAAATAAGAATAGGAATAAACATTTTGCAGTGGACTACTGCTTCCAGACAGACCAGTTGCTGCTTGCTGCAGCATTCTTGAATATCAGTCATGGTGCTTAGCTCTCTGAAGCCAAGTGCTTCCAGCTCAAACTTTTAAGGCCATGTCTTTTTGTTTTGTTTTGTTTTGTTTTTCTTAGGGGAAGGAATAAATTAGTGGAAATGCCTGGAAATCTGATTCAAGCAGCAGCATTGGCATTTGATTCAAATACGTTATGGGGACTAGATGTTTGGTTGTTGGGGGGACTTTTTACATTTCCACAGGACATGTTGCTAAATAGCCTGGGCATAAGAACAAAGCAGCTGCAAAGTAAATGAGGCAGAGATAAAGCTAAAACCTAGCCTTATTGGGAATGAAGTACAAAGAGATCCTGCCAAGACTAGACACAAAGAAAGGAGGACTGGCAACCTGGAAAAAAGAGACTTGGAAAGAATAATATGTTTGGGATACAACGAAGAGGCGAACGTTATTGTAGAGATACGCATAGATCTGGGGAAAAGAGAGACAGAAGCAAACCTACCATAACAGGACCCAATTTAGCATGTCGATCCAAAGGTGGAAGATGCTGAAAAATAGAGAGGTTAGAGTCTTCAAATCCTGTGTTTTAACACTCCAAGAGTGGAAGTTTAATTGCTAAGCATCATATAAACCATAAATATCTGTCATTAGTTTCATGCTTGTAATACACAGTTATCTGTAAAAAGCAAAAAAAAAGCCCACACCCAATAATTAAGTATCTGTGTAGAACTTGTGGATTAATAAGAGGCAAATCACAGGAAAATAAGTTTTATTCCAGAGCTCCCAGTAGCTTTTTTACCACTGACAACACAGGACTGTCTGTACTTAGCATTGACTACTAGCTCCCTCTAGTATGCAGCGCCGTCGAAAACTCTGATAAAATAAGTTTAATTACTTTTTCTTTAAGCCATAGTTTTCAAAGAGATTTTTGAAAGCTAGATGTTGAACTAAACAAAAAGGAATTTGAAATCCTTTTTTTTTTTCTTTACATCTAAAGTTGGAAAAGAACACCCAGAAGGAATTGTTTTAAGAGTAAAGAATAATTACAGCTGGTTTAGTATGTGAGGTGTGATGCCATATACAGGGTGAAAACAAATTCAGACACTGTACACATCATAAAATCATCAGGGCATATAAAAATGTCCTAGTAACCAGCAGCCAGGGAACCACAGAAATCTGAAACTATGGCAACTCGGTTTAGGAAGAAGCATTCATTGGAGAGAGGGAGAGATTAAAAACAATAGCCCCTAAATCTCTATATCAGCTTGGGTCCTCATTTTCTCTGCAGCTTAAACCTTTTCAGATTCCCTAGCAGAATTCTTCTGCTGCAGCTTTACAGCAGTCCATGTAGTTATTTTGAGGAAACTGAGTGGTTTCCAACAATACAGTTGCCTGGGAGGGCGACTGCCAGTGTGCTCTTGGATGCGCTAATTTGTGAAATGAAGAGACAAAGAATAATTTACTGAAAGCATAAGAAGTGCAGAGGAAGAAATGGGAAAATATCAGCTTCTCCCTTTTCAGGATGTTTCCTGCCCTTGCTGTTCCAGGGTTAGGGTTTACTGTCCATGGGGCTGGTTGACACCACTGACACGGGCTGTGTCAGGCTGCAGGGTTCTGCCGCTGCAGAGCAGCAAATGGGGGGTCAGCAGGGGAAGGAGATATGGTCTGAAAATTTAAAATCAGTAAGAACCTTTACCTGGCTGATCGTTTTCTTTGTTCTCTGAATCCATTTCAGCTACCTGTGTTCTAGTCTAATTCAGTTCCTGGATGGAATCATAACTAGGCGGGTTTCCTGTGTTTTACAGGAATATAAAGTAACATAGATTTTTGGCTCCACATCTCTCTAAAGGGCATATGAATGTATATTACAGACTCAAACAAGAGGATTTTCTGTAGATTCAGATATATGAGTATGTATCTAAGCGAGAGACTGCTATACTTACATTAGTTCAGCCAGTAGACCAACATCCTTTTCTAGGTCAGTAAGAACATTGTACTTTTACATTTTACATTTTTACACATATATTTTTATATATTACATTGTATTTTTGCACAACACTACTTCCATTTGCACATAGTGCTTCGTAGAAGGGGCTAAACAATAAGCCCATGACCTAAAATTAAAGACATATGTGTATGTCCGATCATAATTTTGGACAGCATGCTCTTATTTGACCATTGTAGGAATATTTTGCTGGGGTTTTTTTAGGTATAGATAAGTTTCAGGAGTGAATGACAATTCTACACCTATCCAGAAAATTAAATTCTAACCTTATTGAAGCCATCGGTCCATGATGCACGGCCAATTTGTGTTTAAACGTCACAGTGCAGCAGCAACAGTATACTCAGGCTCAGAAAGAAGTCGCTAGTAGTTCTGCATAAAGAGTATTTGGTTGATGTTGTCTTCTGTTTGAAACCCTTCTTAAAATTCTGGAGATGAAGAAGCTCCGTCTACATGTCATTCTAAGCAGAGAGAATTGCCAGAAAAAAAAATCTGATGGTATAGCTTATTTATCTTCTTGTTTGAAACACTAGGGGAATTTATGTATGGCTTAGGAAGGTGCATTTGTGATCTATAGCACTTTGCGGTCAGATTTTCAGATGTGTTCAAATATTCCATCTACTTTCCCGATAAGTTAGGGGAACATTAGTGGAGTTTTGCTAATTTTAAGTATGACACTTACACCAACTGTTTTGTCTATGAATTTTAAATATGTGGGTTTAGGGTAACGTATGCTTATCTAAAGAGCTTGTATCTAGCAGTTTCACTGTGCTTATGGCATAGCGTATCATAAGTATCCAGAATCCTGGGTAATGTTTTGACGTGTTTAAATGCTATTCCCGATGGATACGCCTCCACTCATGGTCATCTCTGCGTTGCTTTCCAGTGGGGAAGCGAGAGGGAGGGCGTGTTGCTGCCAGCTGCTCTCACAGAGGTCAGGCTCAGCAGTGCAAGCCTGCAGGGAAGGAAAACTACAGAAGAGGGTGGTGATTCGGTGGGTGCTCTCCAAACCCACTGCAATTATTGGGTGTGTTGGGGAGCAGGTAGCAGAAATGGCTGTGCTGGGAGCTCGCTGGAGGCAGCAGTCAAGGCTCAGTCAGTGTCACCTAAGGGTGAAATGAACCATGGAAGAGTGAATATCACTGAACACAAAAGACATGTTATAACCTTACTGTGAAAGGTGGGCAACCAGCTGAAAAGGCGTAAGTCCAAGTGATGAATGTATTTGTATGTTGGAGGAAAGCAGGCAGAGGGCTGGCAGAAAGGCAGTCGTGTCTCTATTGGATCAGAGCAGGCATCCACTTTGTATGATCCGTATTCATTGACAGTCTGCACACAAAAATAGCTGGGCACACTGAGTCGTGGATTTCTGGTGTTATGCTGGAGTATTTTTCTGGGCAGAACTCGGTTGTGTAATATGGGCTTCAAGAGCCCACCTATGCTTTCTTAAAAAGTGAGCTGCTCTGATAATTGTTTGCAAAGACAAATGTCATGAATCAAGTGACGTTCTCTGATAATGCAGGCTTAATTCCCACCTATATATGACTATGCAAAAAGCTAAAGGCTCATTAAACTTTAGTAAGTTAGAGATGGTTGAAAAGGACAAGACATACGCTGTTGTAGTTTTGCTTTTACTTTCAGATGGTCTCCTTAAATATAGAAAAGACTCTACTTCGAATTATTGACAGTCCTGTGAATAGGATTTTTAGGACTTGATTGTGAAAATCATTGCTTTACTCTGAAGAAAGAGAACGGTTTCCAAGTTATCTCATTTGCTTGGACACTTACATTCCAGTTCTTATCCCCAGCAATTGTTGCTGTATTGCCCTGAAGTAGGAAAGCTCTGTAGTCTGTTAATAAGTCTTCCATACCAAGGAAAGTATGGTTATATTTTTAGACTGTCAAAAATTGGCTGCCTTGTGCAGGTTGTCTAATGAAGGTGGAGTACAATCCCTGATCACTTCTGTTCAGAGGTGTTTATACAGAGTTTAACCAGCAATAATTCAAAGACCTGCTGATATAATTAGAAAAATGCTGGCTGAGCGTAGGTGTGCACTGCAGTTTTCAAAGTTATCTAGAGCCCTCATAATCCCAGCCTACTTAAATGAAGAAAAAAGCTTTTTATGAGAGGCATATTCACAAAACGTACAATACAGGAGGTCTCAAGAAACTGGGTATTTTTTCACCTAAGCCGTCTACAAATCTTGTCTTTTTTGGAACATGCAGATTAAAAGAAGTCTTAGTAATAAGTACCAGCCAGGCACAATTCTCAGCAATGGAACAGACTGGCTTCTTGAAAGTCAAAATGCATTCCTCAGAAATCCCAGATTGAGATACATCAACAATCTTCTGAGATCACTTTTTTCCTCCCTATCAGAAACAGTAATAGTGTGGAATCAGGTAAAAATGAAAGCTTTCTAAGACACCACAGGCTATGGAAATCCTTTCTTTAAGCCTTTTTAAACCCCTCTGCATACCTTGCATTGATTTTCCCACATATATTCATACTCGGTTTTCATTTCATTTTGCTTTCACTAAAGTCAGCTAATCCCTTAATTACCCAGGTGCTTATAACTGTCCACAACTGTCTGTCTTGATTTGAATGAGGCTGCAGTTTTACTGCAAAGGGGGAATTCTAACACAATGGAGTAGCAAAGGACAGGTTTGGCTGTGCAGTGTCACCTTTCAAGCTGAACATAGGAACTCACTTACATGTGGTTGAGTAAGAAAACTTTAAGAGTAGCTAATGTTGC
Organism: Apaloderma vittatum; assembly: GCF_000703405.1. Classification (NCBI taxonomy): domain Eukaryota; kingdom Metazoa; phylum Chordata; class Aves; order Trogoniformes; family Trogonidae; genus Apaloderma; species Apaloderma vittatum. Next base: position 98,979 of record NW_009725657.1, read on the forward strand.
AAATTGCTGTCTTTACTTCCAAGCTTCTTCTGTGAAAGGAATTGCCAGAAAAAATTGCCTTTTTCTTAGACACTTACATTTAGAGTTCTACATTAAACGAATTTTTCAAGCCATCTTCTGAATGCCACCATGACACATTGAAGCACTGCTTCCCTAATGAAAATCAGAGAAAAAGAGGAGTACTGGTCATGGTTTTAGTTTTGGAGCACTCTAGTTTAGATTTGAATTAAAGTAGAAGAAGATATATTTCATTAATATTTCATTATCAGTTTTGTGAACTAGCACATGTTTCTTGGGAAGGTAATTCTGAAATGCTTCCTTAATACTGTGTGGGAAAGGAAAGGGGAAGAATCAGCTTTGCTAATACGCAGAGCAGGGAGCCCAAAATTATATTTAGGGTCCCCTAAATATCTTATCTCATTTAATTAAGTGACACTTTTATCATTCTGGGCAAGGGATTTAAAGATGGAGATTTCATTAAGTTTAATAGGTATTTAACTTGTATATAAACTATATAATTTTGCATGTTTCAGCCCTCAGACACCATGCTAGTCGTGCCAGGGTTTGGTGGCTAGAATCAGCAGTTACAGTGGGCAGCTCTGCTGGTGGCTGAGGCACTCGCTCCATCCCCACTGGTATGCTTTGACTGTTGCAAGTCCTGGATTTTCCTTCCAGGAATGACTGACATATCTACAGAAACACAGGCAGTCACTATGGAGCCAAAACTGCTGAGTTGTCTGGATACCCAGAGAATGAAGCATCTCTGCTGGGTGCACGTGTCAGTGTCCCCAAAGGGCAGGCAAAACTTTTGTTGCATTTCTGCTGGTTTCTTACCTTTGCTGGCTGAGCAGGCGCTGGCATGCCGCTTGTGCTGCAGATTGACCTGCAACGAAGTTTGGTGAGTGAAAGCCACTGTTCAGCAGTAGATGTCCACTCAAAGTAATGCTGAACTATAGTTTATTAACCTGGTACAAATTATATATGTGCATCTAAATCTTTGTGAGTACATACTCATAATGCAGCCTTACACATAATACAGATTTTTTACAACAAAGTTAACATAAAAATTGTATGGTGTCCCTGAACAGCAGCTGGGTCATTATGGAGTAGCTTTTGAAATGAAAAAGATCAGAGAAATAGCCAGCTGCTTCCCGATCCTGCCTGTGCTTTCACTCTGGGCTAAATTATTATTTCACTAATTAATAATCTGCATGCAGATTAAAATGATTACTCTACAATATATATTGCATGACAATAAAACAGTGACAGCAAATTGTGCTTCAGTGTGCATAACAGTTTAACTGTCTAAACAGAAGATGTTTTCTAACACTCAATTCACGTCCTTCTGCTGATGATTAAACCCTCACTGATTTTGTTTTTATTAGTCCTCAGTCATTATTGTTCTTTTATCACTATGGGGTCTTTAGAATTAGCCACAATGGCTCAGAAGCATGACTGCTGATGCATTCCCTTATTAAATCAGGTTACCTCTCTGGTTGTGTCAGGGACTAAATTCAAACCTCTTTGTTATAATGTTTCACAACCCTTTAAATATTGATTATTACGACTATTTAGAGCTGCTGAAAATTTATTTTTGTCTAGACTAGTTCAGAGTGAGAAAAACTTCCATGACAACAGTGACAATGCAGCTGCTGCTTTCCCCTTGGAAAGAACAGCCTTGGCTCATTCTCCTCGCAGCCCCGGTGTCCCAGGGGCTGGCTCCTACCTGTCCTCTGGAGCCTGCACAAGGTGAAACTCAGCCGCCTGCTAACTGCCTGAGATGAACAAGCTGGAGCTGTAACTTGTAATGGTTTTGAGTTTTGATTGGTTAACGTTGGATTGCAAAAATGGCAATTCTTTTGCAGTCTTGAAAAAGAGTCGTTGGGAGGTTTTTAAGGGCTCCTCCAGTAACTGCTGGAGGTGTAACTGCCGCCAGTGCAGCTTCTTTTCAATGCTATGGGTGAATGATGTCTGACTCG
>NW_009725657.1:100988-124089 GCF_000703405.1 Apaloderma vittatum
GGAAAGGCAAACTGAACTGATAGTTACTTGCTCAAGATCATAGAGTCAGTCAGTGGCAGAGATGACAAACGAAACGCAGTGCAATGCTTGCGTTGCATGTAATGAGGTTGCTTAATTGTCTAACTAGTCACTGTCTTCTCTGAACGTGACACGAAATAGATTTTCTGGTATTTCTTTCCAATAATGGGGATTAATTATCTGAGTAAAACCTGGCTTGTTTGTTCTCACCATTAACTAAGAAGAATGTGGGTCAAGCAATGTAACTAAATCTGTCAATTCCATCCTTCTGCAGAGTTCGGATTCATTTATATTTAGGTGTTCCCCAGAAAACAACGTAAAATCATTGAAAGCTAAAATCGTTGTGGTCAGTTAAGGAACTCTTCTCATATGGCACGTCCTTGCTACTTTATCTTACTCTTCAGACATGCTTTAAGTCTTTGTTTCAAAGTATTTCCAAAGCTATTTAGTGTTGTTGAATTAAACAAGTTAGGTAAATGGAAAACATTTATACTAATACTTCCCTCCCACCTTTCTGATGGGAACCTTAAGAGGAGCGTTGACATGTCAAAGCTTCACCCATACTCTTCGCTGTGTGCCTTTCCCATGGAAGGGTTCACTGGAAGAAGTTACAGAAAGCCCCAGGACTGTAAAGTCATCTCTAAAGGAGGTCCAGGGTGAAATGCCAGGGAAATAGGACAACTGCTGACTTCTGCTCCTCAGGGTGAAATGCCAGGTCTGTTGTTATGCTACAGGATTTGTCATATATCCAATTAAAAGTCTCTCTGCAGAGTGCCCAGCCATGAATGTAGGAACACATTTTCCTTTCAAAATTCCCTTTCTGCTTCAACAACACTTATAATCCAATTTTCACCAGCAGAGATGAATCATGTCCCTCACCAACACGTTTACAGTGGATGGAGAACAGCAATCACACATATTGATTTCCTTTGCTTCCTCTCTGTTCATGCGTTTTTCTGAGAGTGCTATGAGTATCTCAGCTTCTGTTTCCCTTTCCTGCTACTAGTTCTTGGATAGGGTAAATAATAAATATCTTCAGGAGAGTTTGTGGGAAGATGGCCCAAGCATGTTGTGTGCTAGGTATTAACCACTCCTCGTATGCTCCCTTTGTTGCAAGCCAGAGATGGACAATGGCAGAAGATAGTCAAAAGCCTCTATTCTTTTCTTTTCACCTCAGTTCCTCTCCTACGGATAGGAATATGGCTATGGAGTAACCTACTTTCAATAGCAGGGAAACATATCCAGGAAGAAGGCAGCTCTGGAGTCCCATCCCCTTCCCTGAGGGGCTTTGGAGACAGTGCTGATATTTGCTGCCCTTCACTCTTGAATAATAACATGAATAAATGAAGGAGAGTGGCTCAGAAGAACAGGCTGTAAGATGCATGTCTCTGGGTTCCAAGCTGGAGTTCCTGTTATTCCAATGGATTTACATGGTGTATGAATTTGACCTGCTGACTCGTACACTGTGATGCTTTGCAAAACTGATTTTCAGAGAACACAGCCCTTGCAGACAAGATGCAATAGCCCCATTACTGTCACAACTCAAAAATAATAGATGTCTCTTAAAGAGTAAAGTTCGCACTTAACTTTGTTACTGGTTTGAATATGTATTTATTCTGTTTTTTTCTATCAACAATAAAAAAGTTTGTCAGTAAGTCTTATGTTTGAAACTAAACATGAATAGGTATCATCTCAAGCAATGCGCGCATCTGATGTGTCCTACTTTCACTGTTTGTTTATCTCTTCCAAAATCAGCTTTATGTTGTGCTAGGAGACTCCCAAGCACTTCTGTTTCTCTCGCACTTCTCTCTGTTTCTGGTGAAGCCAAACGGCCACTGTTCATTAACAAGGAGGAAAAACTTGAGCAGGACAAGGTCACTTGGAAATTGGAGGCAGGAAGAGCTGACTGTGTGGCAGGGACAGGCTGCCTACGGGGCTGGGGTTGCCCAGGTGGCCCTGCCTGCCCCAGTGTGCCCCAGAGCTGCTCTGTCCTGCTCTGGGAGAGAGAGGAGAAACCCTTCCAGAAGGGCTGAGCTGCCTGTACACCTCCTTATTACGACGCTTTGTGGACTCACCTGCCCAAGTTAGGGCTAAATTGGGCCTCCCTGCACTTTGTCTTATTTTGCCACGTTGACATGCCCTCAGCTTACGAGTGTCACGACTCTCTTACAAAACACAGAAGATTTACTTCTCTTGTACTCTTACTGTGTATCGAGCTATATCTCCCTGGGCTCCAATATATAAAACACTGAGAGATGGGGATTTCAAGAGTGCAATTCAGAGCACTTAAATTAGCTCCTGCTCTGAATTGCCCTCTGAAGGCGCCTGTCTCTTTCTGTTGATTACAGAAAATGCTTACAGAGATCGGTCTTCTGCTCCTAAAATTAGCCTTTGTGTAGACCTTTCTGTGTACTTCTTATTGCACCCTATACTGGAATGGTAGCATATCATAATTTGTTTGATCATTACATTTTCTACTGTGCTTCTCCTGATGATATTGAAACCCTATACAAATGTGAATGATTTGAGTCCTTCAGTGCCCATTTGGTGCAAATAAGGAATATTAAGCCTGTATTAGGACATGGCAGAACTCTTTGTCACTAGCTTTAATATACACAGTGAATCAGAGCAGCATTAGAAGTCCAACCAATGCAATAAAATAGACTTCTGACAAGTCCAAGTAAATGAAAAGAAGCCATCTCATAAGAAAGTAGCAACCAACTTACGAGTTAAAATCTTCAACTGAATCATCCTTCTGCATCCTCTCATTTCTCACTGCTGTAGTTCGCTTTCTGGTAAACAGTTACTTAGCTTTTGCTAGACAATGTTGAGCTGTGCAGGCTGGGAACACTTTTTCTGAATGTGGCTGTTTGTTATAATTCTGCAGAACAACAACAGCAAAAGCAGCTTAGAACTCAAATGAAAAATTAGAGTTAACTATTAGACTCTTATTTGTAAGGCATTAGAGCCTTATGCTGCACTCATTATGCAGTACAGAAAGATTTTATTCATCATTTGTGCTTGGGGTTCGCTGTGTCCCTCACTTGTAGGAGTGGGACATTCACATTCCTTCCCACCCTCAGGTGATGACAGGTATGCAGAGTTATCCAACAGCTGCCAGAAAAGCTTTGGGGGGTTTCATGTTAGGTATTTTTAATTAAAAAAATGCTGGAAGCCCCCCCGTTATTCTGTCTTCACATATCACAGCTATTTGAAGTTGTTTTGATGTACCATAGTGTCAGAAGATTCTTTTCAGCATGGATGATGGAGACTGAGAACGGGCAGTGGAAAATGATGGAGGAAGAAATAGATGATAGTTTGTTACTGCTTTTTTTTGTTGTTTAACTGACAGAGCTAGTTATGAAAGGGATATAAATGATTACAGCCAGAGAAAAGAAGTCTGTAAATGGTAATTTGCTTTTTAAGGGCACAGGCAATATAATTTGGACCACAAGTGGGAGAAATTACTTAGGAGCTGTGGAAACAAACCAGAATAATGTTTACATTACCTCCTTTATTTTCCCTTCCCTTTTTTTCCTCTTTTCTTTGAATTATTCCTTGCTTTTCCCCTCCAGACAGTACAGGTTTTGATTTTCCTCTCACTTCTCTCTTTAAATGAACTAATGTAAAAAGCCTGCAGAGTATTTCCACCAAGCCCATTTGATTTAATTAACAGAAAAGCTACAACTTAAATTAAATATTTTAGTAGCCTGAAAATTTTAAAAACTGCCTGCAGGACTTGCCAGCTGAGCATTGCCAAGCAGGAATAATAGGGGCTATTTCATAGGTCAAAAGTTGCCTCAGACTTGGAAAAATTTACAGTTTCAAGTAAAAGAAAGATGAGTGCATGAGTTCAGCGTTGGTTGACCTCCGAATCAAGCTATGCAGCCAGTCAATTTTTCTGTGGGAAATTGCAAATTTTATATCTATCTTGTGGTTTTCTTCATGTTTCTTCTGTATTTCCTCACGTCTGCTGTTTAAGTAAAAAAGTAACAGAATAGTGTGTAACGGTCAGTGCCATGTGATGTATGGAAACTCTCCCGGTTCTGATCTTTACAACAGAAAAAAAGAAAATTTTTTTTGTGGAAAAATCTGTGTTTTCCTGGAAAATTTGAATGTTTTGCAAGAATAGAGTGCAATGGTAATAAGGCTGTATCTGAAAGCAAACAGAGATTATTGATTACTTTTAATTTCTTGAAAATGTTAGTTTTCAGTGGCCATAAGATGGTAAAAAACAACTTCTCTATGAAACATCAACATTTTTTGAAAGGAAAACAAGAGAATCAGAGATACAGTGGACAACACTATTATTAAAATAGTCTAATATATAAGGGATGTAGTGGGACAGATCTGTCCTTTATTGTGAATAAACATTACAAGAGGAAAGTATAAGTAATTAAGGATTGCTGATCCTTTCAATGGCTGCTAAATTATAGTGACCTGTACCCTGTATTCAGATAGGTGTTGTTCTTTAAATGATCATTTAAGTATTAATTCAGGCAAAAAGCTCTTATTGCAACTATCCTCAGTGTAGTGCTGTGGTAGATTGTACGTACTGTAGAAGAAAAGAGCAATGTTAAGTGTCTGAGAAATTACAGTCATGTCACCAAGAATGACAGGTTCCCTCAAAACAACATTTAATGAAAATTTCTTTGAAATCTGTAATTTTTGTTTAATTCACAGCACTGTAGATTTTTATGGATGTTTTTAAGTTGCTTAAATCATTGATATGACTTTTATAATGATGTCTACATTGATTGTTTCTCCTAATTCGTCATGCTTCACTTCTGCTGAATCTCTTTAACTTGTCTAACTGATGCTCTCTTTGTATTACAGCTTGTGCAACACCAGAGCACAGCACACTGGCAACAGCTCTGCTTAATTTTAGAAAAGGAAGCAAATAATCACAGTGAGGAATAGTGTGGCTCTGACTTGATTGCTACTGTAATCAGCGTGAGGTATTACTCTGACTTCAGCATCTGTTGGAGCAACTGCTATTTATTTCTTTTTATTTTCTTGAACAGAGGAAGGAGAACAGCTTTTAACATATGTCTCCTTCTACCACACATTCCAACTCCAGTGTATATACAGAGGAGACACAGGACTAAGAAAAAGTTCTTTTTATTGTAAGAAATCTGAAAAGAAAACTCTTTAAAAAGAGACATTATGCTTTTACCATATGTCTTCTTGTATGTATGCTGAGAGTAAGCCTGAAAGACACCTTATACCAGATGTGTTAAACTTCTCTGGAAAAAAATAATAATAAATCCAAACCCAAAGCACACTTTTAGGTATAACTTTAACCTACACGTCTTATGGATATGTGTGTGCCACTGTTGTTATGGTAGTTTTTGAAGCTTTGAATGCTAACAGTGCGTTGCAGTAGGACAGGTGTTGGTACCGGTTTGTTATAAGGTTTTGCTGACGTAGGCAAGGAAACAGCAGCGTGTTCTGTTGACCTTCTCTGGGGTTCTTTGCTAGCTTTGAGAAGACTGTTACATGTGGAGAATCACGTAACCTTTGCCAATATTAAACAGAGCAAAAGAACTTAGTGTAACTGAAAATCAGGAAGGGTGTTGCAATTTACTTTTGACCATGGAAGTCCTGGGGAGGTGGCAGGTGGTCAGAAAGGCAACTCGCAAATACTGTGCAATTCTGAACTATGATCCTGATGGCTGCAACGTTGTTCACAGGACAAGTAGCTTGATCTTGGGTAATGCATTACTGTCATACCAGCATTACACTGTATTTCCTGCATGATTAGGATCCCATTGGAAATAATGCCAATCATTTTTATTTCTCACTTAGACAGGTTTTAGAACATTCCAGTCTAGCTACATGCGAGATGGAAAACTTAACAGCACACTAAATAATCCATTCATAAATGATCTGCTAGGCTTTGATGAATTTCTGGTGATGAACAAGTCACATTTTCTGCATTTGCAGTTACTTGCATTCAGTTTAGGCTTTTATTATTGAATACATTTTGTTTCTTCTTAGAATGGAGGAAACACTGGGGAGTATTTTGCTGGATGTCTGAACACTGACAAATGCAACCATTTCATACACAGTGGGATCCCTGGCAAGGTTTTGATCCCAATATATCAAGAATCAAGAGACAGTGGTCTAAATCTCTCTCTAGTACAAACTTCATTGGATTCCCACCGAGTTACATAGAGGATGAATTTGATGCACGGTTATTGACAAGTCTGAGCTACCTGTGTTTATCATTTGAATGGATGATACACAGTAATTCCGTGTGCAAATCAAAGACGGTAACTTGATGAGGTAGACAGTCACTGCAAAATAGTTGTTGTGCTGCATTCACTCAGCTGAGCTGAATAAAAACAATGTTATGGGAAGACATGACAAAACGCAATGGTAAGTCCTGTCTGACAGAGGATAGATGGTTTTATCAAGGCTCAAGACCAGCTGTGAGAAGTTTTCATTTCTGTTTCTGGCGCTAGCATATGTCATGAGATACTCTGAAGTGGTTGGTTTGTACACAGGTGGATGGCTAGTTGACATGTCAGTAGATGGTGCTCAGAAATAAGCAACATCATACAGATTTTCTAAAACCAGAGCCCCACTGTGCACTGCAAATGGCTTCCTTTGTGTCCTTCTTAGCACAGACTCTGTAGAGGAGCTGGAGGGCAGTTGAACTCCAGTAGGCACTTGTCTTACCTTTCAACAGCTTGTGTTCAGGTCTTCTCCATGGCCATCCTGTATGGCTTTTGCTTATGCCTAGATTCAACTCACGTAGCTGAGATGTCTGAACTGCGAGTACCTTGCTAGGTAGGAGAAGGAGAGAAGGGCAACTGAACTGGAGGCCAAGCACTTGGGTGCAGGACTCTGCCATCCAAAGAACCTGTTCTACTCCGCTGATCATAAGGAGTGCCTAGGCTCCCAACCTGACACTACAGTTAAGTACACCCTTACCCTGTGGGTTGCATGTCAGTTCTGCATCTGTAAAATGGGACTATGGCATCCTTATTGCACAGAGCTTTTGTAGAGACGAGTTGATGAAGGTCTACAAGGTGCACCAGTAATAGGTTCTCCACATTAGCTTGATTTTCATGGTTCTGCATGTGAGTTGCCTTGCAAGAAAAAATGGCAATGCTGACACAGTATCTAAAAGGAGATTCATTTGTAGCCTTAAGCTCCGTTTTGCTCCTGGAGTGGGAGATACGACTGAAGAAAAATACGGGTATTTCATTAGCAGTAAAATTCCTCCCTCTACTGAATTTTTTAAATACTAAAGTAGTCCCTTTGTCACGTAAAACTGTTGTTAATAGAAGCTCTTTTCAATAATGGGGTCTTTGTTAAATTGGAACTTGGAAGCATTTAGAACAAGGTATGTGATTTTCTGTTTCGCTACACCAATGTTTACTGTTAAGCGTGCAGCTTGTACAACTAATAGACATAGTCACATAACTGCTCTTATATCAGTAGCTTCAAGGCAGTATGGTTGCAAGAGCTCAGAAACTCATGACGTACATCAGACCAGACCATTAGCACAGAAGGGAGCTACGTGTTCATTACAGCTGGAAACACCTCCTGTTACACCTTCTTTGGCATTTCTTTCCCAGTGTTCTCCAGCCTCAGTCATGCATAAAGCACACTGTGGTACTGACAGCTCTTAACCATGTTAACACCCAATTTTTTACTAATTCCCAGCCACAGACATAGAATATGTCAATCAACTTGCATTCCCAGCTATGATTGGGTACTAATGAGTAGCAGAATGGGATTTTTAACTAACAAAATGGTTGCTGAGATGATTAATGTAATTGTTAGCAGTAGGTTCCTGTATTTTTCTAGTCATTCCAGCACATGACACATCATATAATGGAATATTAGTATGTCCAACTTAGAGAAAATCTTTCAGAGAAAGTATGTGTTCTTCAGCTTAGATAGCAGGTGGTTGATCAAAAATATTCTCTCAGTAATTGACAGCTGTATATTTCCAGAAAACAGACTTACTCTTAGATTTCATAAGTTTAACATAAAGTTGACAAAGACAGCTGTGTTAAGAGTACAGAGAAAGAGCAATTCATGTTGCAGAGAAACTTCCAGCAGGTATTGCAATCCAATTTTAGTTTAAACTTTAAAAATAATCCATCATTATCAGCAGTGTGGTATTTCTAGTAATAAAATAGCCAGAAAATATATTCTAGAATAATGCATATGTGTTTAGTGTCTAATTTGCTCTTACACATCTTCAGTAGTAGCCTCCATCATACAGCAGTCACACCAGAACCCTCATTCTTTGTGGTGTTGTGCCACTCCTTGTATCCATTTCTCACCTGATTAATGGCCTTTCAAAAGCAGAGAGTCCCTGGTTCGAGGAAAAAAACAAAAGTCTTTCCTCCAACAGCCACAGTTTCACCAGGGAGCAGAGAGCCTGGGCTCTCTCAAGGTGAGAAAGTCTCTGGTCTTAGCCTGGCATTAGGAGAAACGAAGATGGGGTAGAGGAGGAGAAGGATGTCAGAAACTTTGTTCTGATACTGGTTTATTGATAGAGCACCCTATAATTTTTCTTTCACTTTATAATGACACTTTGTTGGCCTCTGATGATTTACAATTGGAGGTGAAGCCTATGGAACATGTTTCTTTTTTACAGTTAAAAAAAATAAATAACATTTAAAATTTATCTTTATCAAAACCAGTTATCTCTATTTTGGGCAGCTTTGTAGAAGCTGGAAGTGGAAAAGTAGCATATTTTTTAAGAGAAATTTAGTTGTTAATGAGAAATGTAAGTCAATTAACCTTTCCTTCCTATTATTGTATATTTGTAACCTCCTGTTTGCTGAGGTAAGCACAGCTTCTCACTTTTGATTCTTGGTGGAGCTGGCATTGGTTTGATTGCAGCTACAGAGCTCAATCAGAGCTGCAATTAATGTCCCTGATGTGATTACAGCATCTCTTCTGCTTGGACATTTGACAGATTACTGATGTTTTCCAAGTTTCTTGTGGATAGGGAGGAAGGAGAAGCCTTATAATTTTCACTTCTCAAAATAACTGCACATCACGCAGTGGCTTCAGTTGCAAAATTAGTTTTGGTTTCGAAAAAATTTTGACTTTCGAAACTTAATCTCAGAAAATAATCCAAGCACAACTCAGAAAAAGACAGTATTCATCAAAACTAAATAAAAATTATAAATAGCTTGTAGCACTTTAAATGGATCCGGATTCTCTTGAAAAGGTTCATGAGCTTGGGGACCTCAGCACAGAACATGTAGTTTGCGCTTGACTCCTGAATCATTGTCTGGGTGACGTTGTTAGCTAGACAGCAAAGCACGTGCCCATCTCTGCAAACAGGAATTCAAGTCAACATGTGGTTAATATGTTTGCTTTTTTCTGGCTTCATAGTTTTAGTTTGATCTGAGAGCATAAGATCATAGTACTTAAGGCTGTAAAGCACCTCACGAGATCTGCTGTTTGCCTGCCCATGCTGAGGTAAGATCAAATGTACCCTTATCTTTCCCAAAAGATGCTGCTTTTACCTGTTTTAAAAACTTCCAGAGATATTTCTTCTTCTTCTTGGATCTTGCATAAAACTTCATTTCATTTACCCCAGAGTGAGATTTGCTTTGTTGTGGTTTTTTTTTTACCTAACACTGATATGTTGATTCATACGCAGTTTGGGGTAAAATAGCTCCTCTTCTGCAGTATTTTTGCCTAGCTGGTAATTCCCTATTTTGTACTTGTGCGTTTGATTTCTCCTTACTAAACGTAGTACTTTACACTTGTCTATTGACTTTCATCCTATCGATCTTAGTCCATTTCTCTAGCTATCCAGATAATTTTGAATTCTGATCTTCTCCCATGAAGCAGTGCAGACATCCCAATCCGTCCACCATCCCTGCACCATAAGGTACCTGATCTGTCACCAGAGAAGTTAACCAAGTTGTTCTGCGAGCAGTCAGGCTAATGAAGCCTGGTTTCCTAAGGACTTTTGTTCCACGTCCAACTCATCACAATACCCCCAGGTAAACACAGACAAAGAAAACTTAACCGGTGGGACAAAACACGATGTGACAACTTGTCACATACATCAAATGCCTCCTACCCACCTGTGTCCTTGGGAAGTCAGTTAAGACTCTGAAATAAGAGACATACAGTTTACATTCTTATATGCTGATCAGTGTTTAAATTCCTCAAGTTTGTGCTTCCTTGTACTGCAAAACTTTGTAGGTCATTTTTATTTTAATTGCACTCTTATTTATAGATTTCTTGGCCATGTGGTGCTGCTCACAGTAGATTAAACCTGAGACTCTATCTCTGCCTTTGTTTTATGGAAAAGATTGATAAGTGATGTACTCTCTGTAGAATGGTTTACAAATGAGTTCTTAGATAAGTGATCAGGAAAAAGATTTTTTCATCTGGAAATATTTTCCACAGAGAACAAATGTGTTGTTTTTCTAAATCCTAACACGCCTGGACCAGAGTCTCAGATGGAGTAAATTAACAGAGTCAATATTGATTTACACCAACGGCAAATATTTTTCCGGTAATATTTTTCCTTGTACTGTAATTATTTCTAATGCAAGCCCTAAATTCTTCTCCCTGAACTCAAATCCTGAACTCCTGTAATTCCTGCATCTGTTTATTTACCTTCTGGTTTGTATTCTTTTAGCTGGGTTTATTAACATATGGTATTTTTCTCCCCTGTTGAACTGTATGTGCACTGCATGTTTAAGCTCTCATTTATAGTCCATGTTTTCTTTCTGTGATACTGTTTTGTTGAAAATCAATAAAAAGGCAATTTAGGAAAAAAATGTGATTTTCTCTGAAATCTGGTTAAAGAAACTGCCAATAATTACAAGGGAGACCAATCCTGCTCCTGGAAGCCCTCCGATTTCTTACTGGCTTCAGTAGGATTTAGCAGGGTACATAGACTCCAGACTATTCTTCCGTTGTCATAGCTGAGAGCTGGGCCTATGTAAGACAATTATGCTTAGCTTTGTGCAAATCAGTTCAGCTTCAGTAAAAAGGAAATGCTCCCAGTCTTCTTTCCAGATATGAAATATAACAACATGATTTTGTAATTCCAGCTCCTAACAGAAAGAAGTTCTTAAATATCCATTTAAAAGGCCTCAGATTTTTTGGTGCTTACTTGACAAATCTCTGCTTCTAGTACTGACTGAAGGCTGGAAAGCTTTAAGGTAGGTACTCAAAGCCACAACAGATTTTGGCATCAGGGTGTGCAAATGTCAGGCTCTACACTGCACATCAGCATCAGAGCTGACTGGAAAGCCTAAGTGAGTAGATTGGCAGACGTGAATATTACATGTGAGAAAACTTGCTTTGAATTTGACAGAAAATGTGCATGGCTATACACAGCTTTTTGGAGCTTTTTTTTTCTCCTAGAAGCTTAAAATAATGTACTAAATAAATGTCTGTTTGAAAAAGTAAATGGTATTGTGTGAGGAACAAAACTGTAGCTGCAGCTCTGTCTATCCCACGCACTAATCAGAGCACAGATAAATGTCTTTTAATAATTTACTATCATTTAACTTTGGTGGAGCTCTATTATGCTTTTCATTCTTGCTGTAAATATGTAAAATGTTGTTAATCAACCTTTGTTAGTGAATATTTGATTAATAGCTAGCAGATGTACTTGCCCCTGTGTATACTATGTTAAATGCAATGTAACAACACATAATTCATTATTTTAATAACACACTGGGCTAATAAATCAAGGGAACTCTTGAGAATGCAACAGCCAGAATTACCAAAGGAGTAGATGTGCATTGTTTTAAAAGTAATAAATTTGTGCATTGTTTTAAGTATGGTACAGACTTCGTAATCAGGTACCTAGGAGTCCTAATGTTACATTAGTGTGGAAATGACTAAGGACTATCAAACAACAGGTCGTTTCCTCCTCACTCTCCTTCTGTTAGAGTACAAAAATCAATCCCAGACCCAAAGACCTTACAAACCCAAAGATATGGGATGAATAAAGGGTGAGGAAAAGGAACAGCAGTTGCTGATGAGCATGCGACACGATGTCCGCAAATGCCCTTTTCACTCTGTGATGTGTGCAGTTGTGTAATTTCAGTCTTGCCAGTGGGTTCAAGGTGGGAAAGTCATATTGGGTTCAAGTTAGAAAGGTGATAGCTACCTGAGGAAAGAAGAGGAAGATACAGTAAATATCCGAACAGCAAAGAGGAGAGAATATTTAAAGTCGAAACTGTTGTAGGGACCAGCCAAATGACACCATCCATGTCCATCACTGCATGTCTAACCTGCTGCTCACTGCATTAAAATGTATGAGTGATGCTCAATTTGAGCAACCTGGTATTTTCTTTAATGGACAATCACTTGCCGTCCAGAGTTTTATGTTTAAAATCTTTACTCAGTGTTAATCATTGACATTCTGTTGTGACAGCTGCATTACTGAAAGAGGACTTTTTGGTGATATATGTCATTCAGTCCCTGGAATTCAGTGCAAATAATTCTCCAAGTGGAATAGCTCCCTGGGGGAGGTAAATATCTTGATCCAGGGTTAGTGCCAAATATGGAGCCAAAGTAGCAAAAATGAGGTAATTTGCACAATTTCTGAGACTAAGCCAAGAGCTGAACTTCAGGTCCTTGAGTCCCACAGGAGTATACCCTTTCCTCAACACTGCCAATTTCTAATGGGAAGTTTATCTTAGTTATAATAATATGATAATTGTGGTTATATTTAATGGCAAGTGCTATAAAGTATATACAGTATAATGCACGCATCCACCAACACAGTTGTGCATGCGATTTACTGTTCTCTGATATGTTTCACAGACTGCTTATTTTTGGTGACCTTGGTGATGTGTTGGATTCAATAAGGGATTACCAGATTTGATAGGCTCTGCATTTAATTGTGTGGCATGATTGAAAGCTACACTGCTTTGCATTGATTTCCATGTGCAATTAATACATTTCATCGGTGACAAGTGCTCGCGGAGATAATATACTTTATTCGTTTCCATCTCTCCTGTGTACATTTTAAATCAAAATAGCACCTGGTGGTCGAGACCTCCTGACAAGTGGAAGATTTAATGTGGAAAAGTAGCATTAAGAATTGCTTGCATAATACTATAATAATCTGCAGTAGTGAAATAACGAATAATTGAAATCTGAGTGGCTCAAAAGCTTAGATGCACTCAAATTATCCCCATCTTTAAGTGGCTTTCTCGTACCGAGTCTTGCTCGTACTCACAATGCGATGGAGTATGAAGTTAGCTGAAAACAGGAAACAATCCCCTGAAATATGTAATGGCTTAGCTCTGATACCCCTTCAAGACATGACCCTTGTGCAATTAATAGAGAACAGCACGGTGTATGGTTATATTGATATCCTGAATGGAGGTAGCTCTGAAATGGGGTTTGAGCATCTTGTGGAAGTGTCATCTATTACTCTGAGTTTGTTCTGGCCAAAAAAAAAAAAAAGCCAAAATTTCTTTATGTCTTATAATTAACTTTGCTGAAATATTTAGTTTTGGTCTTTCTAACATATTTCAGTTGTATCTTTTTGACAGGTGTCATTCAGCATATAATCTAGAAGTCACAGCTACCTAAAATATTTATTACACACTTCAAGACAAATGTTTCATCCTTATTCAGCTAATTTTTATCTGCAGTTTTCAAGAGATTGAAGTTCTTCACAAGCAGATATCAATTAAGTCAATTACGTCAAATCTGTGTTTTCAGTTATTAAAGCTTCCATTTAGAAGTGGTCAGCTCTAATCTGCAGTGTTTGTGAAGCTGCAAACCTTTTCATCTCCCCTATATAAAATGGACCATGACTGATAAGAGTATTTCAGTACAAGTCCTGTCAAATTCTTCACGGAATTGAGTATTAGGATGTAGAACAAAATCCTCTCCCTTTGTTTTTTGAAAACATGCAACTGAAAGAATTGGTTTGTAGCACTCCCTTTGATATTCTATGGAATTCCATTTAGAACTGCAGTTCACAGTGGACCTTTAATTTCTGCTAGATAGGAAAAATAAAACTGGTATTTAAACCTGGACCACTAATAAATAAATAAAAAAAACCCCAAACCCTTCTGCCTTATTAAAATCTGTTTATATTCTTGCAGAGCTGTTGTTAGTGCAATCGCATGCAACTGCCTCTGCAACAGTAATGGATGATGTCTTCATAGTGCAGCAGTGTGACTGGAAATGTTATTCCCAGTTTCCTGACAGGTATTCAGAGAAAAGGTAGAAAAATGGTGAGGCTTATCTCACATAACTGTAGACATATGAAAAATAGATTTCTCATCTAAATAAGCTAAACTCCCACTATAATCAGCAGAGAAGGGGACTTCTAGGGCATGATTTATCCTACTTGTTTCAATAGATGTCATTCATCTTGTGGAGGTAGCCTAGACAACTCACACAAACACCCAGCTCTGAGTGATGTGAGAACCTAAGCAGTCTGCGCAATTAAAACAAGGTCTCCAGAACTGCAGTCCAGTGACAAAGCCAGAACTCCCATATTACCCTCCTGCATTCCAGTGCCCCCCTCTAGCACATAGCTGTAGTCACCACTTCTTTGCAAATATCATATTCTGTAACCCTAGGAGCATAGGAACTAAATTGTGTGGAGGTATTTACAAAAGCAGGAGTATATATAGTCCATCTGCTCTTCCGTGCCCTCTGTTTCCACACTAGAAGAAGAGCTACACACCTCTGCCAAGCATTCTAATTCATTTTGCATTCAGTGATGTTTTATTGGCTGCATTTTCCCATGCTTTTTGAATCTTTCTTCATTAGCAGGCTCTAGTATCTGACAGGTAATTTGCTTGCCTACAGCTTCCTCTATTAACACTATCTTTAGCCTGAGCAGATAGAAGAAAATGGTTGTTTTGCCATTTAATGGAGTATCTATCCCTCATCTGGTTTTGGCCTGTCATGTGTCCTTCTCACTTCTTTCCTATGCCAGTACTGAAAGGAGGGAGAGCTGCTTACACAAGTGCGAATGTTTCTGTTGCATATTGCACAGATGTTTGTCCTAAACCAGTGTGTGCTGCTTGTTATTCAGAAAGATTACTTCTGCAGATGTTGCTATCGCTATGCCCTCCTGTCTTTTCCTCTGTCCGTCTCTCATACATTGGACAGATTGCAGTGATTTTTTTTTTCCTTTTTTCCCCGCCAGAGAACTAAATCCCAAGCCAGCCATCTAGATTTTCTTTACTTATTCCTAAGCAGAAGTTCATTCAGGCATATGGCTTTCTCTCTTTCCTCACCATTTGGACAGATGTTTTCTCTTGACTAAGTACACTCTTAATCCACAAGAGAAATGAGAAAACTTGCCTGATCTGTTAAGGAAAAAAGAAAAAGCCCATTTTTTCTGATGCAGGCTGCTGTTCAGTTGCACCTTCCTTCTATGTCCTGAATTTCATATCAAGACCAGTTAATATGACAAGACCAGGAAGTTTATTCTGGTTACAGTGTGGTAGGTGCTGTGCAAGCGTGTAACAAGAAAGATTTCCCTCTGCCTGAAATAGCTTCTACACATGAAAGGATGGCAGGCAAGTGCAACAAGCAGATGAGAAGATTCAAGGTGGAGAAGAGACATATGTGCTCTGCATATTAAGCAGTGGTCAAAGCACTTTCATTGCCTAATTATAAAGACTGGTCTATAGGTGAATATTTGAGAGATTAGAAGTTATTAGTAATAAATGTCTAATTAATGGCAGGCAGAAAATGCTGAAGGCATATTTAAACAATCATACTAAAACCTTTGAAATTATTTCTGGACCATTTTAAGGTCAGCATTAGTGACAGTGTTTCAAGATTTCTGATTCTGGTATATTCTGTTGTGGAAAGGGGAATGTTAAATATATTCTCTGCCTGTGTGAAAATAGACTTTCTTGCTGTTATATAATTTTTATATTCTCTTAATTTCTTCTTGTAACAGGCTCTTTCTCAAAGGTACCATAAGAAGATGCATGCCTGTGCATGCACATGATGCTCACAAGCAAACATGGGAAAGTTTCGCAAGGTAGCAGCAAGCTGAGAGCCGAGTGTCCATGCACACGTGCAGGGCTTTTTATTCAGTGCTGTCTGTCTGTTAGACACTTATAAATGAATGAAAGAGTCTGTCTCTAAACCCTTTGCTCTTCACTACTTGCTATAGCTTTTCCTAAACTAAGATTTTAATATGATACCCTTGTCTTTCTCACCGTGAGCATCCCACATACGTTCACTCCTCCCACTGTGACAGCTGAAGGAGCAAGAATGAGCACAGTGTAAGCGGAATCAAAGAGATTTATCCAAGGGTTATACAGTTTTTGATGCACAAGAAACTTTTCTTGTGACAATGGGCTGTTGGCTAACATTCAAGGTGATCTTCCCTGGGCCTCATTAAGCTGTCTTCAGTAGTTAGGAGGCTGGTGGCTTCCTAGCTGTCTGGAAGAAGAAAGGATGAGATTCATCTCTGCTTGCAGTTCTTTTATGTCTGAGTAAAGTGCCCTGACTGATATTCAGAGTGACTGAATACAGAGTGAAGAATGCTGGCTCCAGTGAAGTCTACACAAGAGATATAAACTCTGCTGAATTAGCTCTTCAAATATTTTGAAACCCTGCTGTATTAATAGGCTTATTTTTCAGCGTGACCCTGAACAGACCCAAAAGACTATCAGTATGTTTGAGGCACACAGTAAAAGGGATGGAAATTTAAACTTTTTCTGGATACTAGAATCAATGGGGCTGCTACTGTGACCTTCAGGTCTAGACTATAATGAGATCTTATTTGATGGGTGGACAGGCTGAATAGCTTGTGTAGAGAGAGCTTAGGTGGTCTGTGGGATTCACAGCACTTGGTCTGTATGAAGGATGAACCCTCAGAATTGTCATTTTTTTTTTCTGTCTTTGCTTCTGAAAAACATCTAGGGGAGACAGATTCAAGAAGGGTAACGTTAGCCAACACTGCCAAATACCAAGCATTGCCAGATTCTTTTCACCTCTTCGAATAACTGAGATAAAGGAGCTGAAGGAAATGCATGTCCCAAGATGTTAAAAGCCTCCTTCTATTCACATATTACATACAGTGTCTGTTTCAGACAGAGAATTCCAAGAATAGGGGGAAAGAATGAATGCAAAGGGAGAATGGGGAGGCAGTGTGCTGGCCCTGGGCCTAAAGCAGAGAAACAGCCCAGAGAAGTTCACAAAATAAACCCCACAGATGGACAGAAAGTATTAGCCCTGTGTTTGACATTGCCTTTATGCTTGGGGGAGAGAAAATTTTTTCAGATATTCCTAATATCATTCTCAGACTTCACAGTGCATCTCCCCAGTGCCTTTCATGGAATGAGAGCGTAAGGGTGTGTTGGACTGGAGCTTTGCGCCAAGAGTGGTTCTTTACGCTTTTATTTTGAATATCTGAAGTCAGATTGGCTGTTTAAGCTGCTTGTGTTTTCTGAAATTCACCTTCTCACTTTTCATTGTTCGTGGCATGTCCTGAAAGCAGCAAGAACTGCAGATAATAATTGAATTGCCCAAGGCAGGTACCTGTCTAGGGTAACTCCATTGGAGTCAGAGGAATGCACTGCAGTAGCATAGTGGATACATGATGGATTCAGAAGCAGAGAAAATCTTCTCAAAAGAATTATTCTTATCCTCCAAATGTTATTTATTTGGGTCGGAATGGGTCTTTTCAGCTATAGTGATATTCTTCAAACTCCGGCACTGTGATACAATATTGCTCTTTTATTAAGCCATAATACTAGTAGATTGTTCTAAGCCTTATGCTGTGAATCTCTTGCAGATGAAATGCTGCAGTAGGAATATCTGTACAATAAGGAGCCTGGAGAATTGGAGGATGCTTTTCTGCACAGCTTTATCATTCCAGGATATTGAGGATCTGGATATTGAAAACCAACCAATAAATAAAGCCGTATCTGTTACATACCCAAGTGCGGGGTAAGTATTGAGTGTTGGGGAGCAATGTTTAAATGATCATGTGAAGCTAAACGGTGCTGCCTGGACTGAGTGACTGAAATGATGTTCTAATCATATCTGACAGCTCTATTGCATTATAATTATGGACTGCCAGAGGTGCTTTTTAGACTATCAGTATTTTGGGATAGTTTGCATCTAAATTAAAATTGAACTTCAAAGCAGTTTGATAGGGATGTGTTTCCAAGGAGTTTCAAAAATGTGAAAGACACTAACTGATTAGCATTATGCACTGTACCAGCTGGCTGCTACTGTAAAAAAAAAATAAAATAAAAAGTAACAGCCATGCTGATTATCAGAAAGTGGTATCTTGAATCCTATTAATTTTCTTTTGAATTGTTTATGGAGAGTTCTTTGTTCCAGTCATGCACTTCCTTTCAAATGTTTGTTTAGTTTCTCTGTAAAGGAAAAAAAAATTGGGAGGAAGAGAGAGAAATCTGGAAAACCTCCAAGGGTTAGCTCACCAGCAATCTGTTTAGATGTCCTCTTCTCAACCAAGTCCTGCTCTGCTAAATATTTATGGCAGTGTTTAACAAATAAATCTCACCCACCTACCCGTTTACAGTAAAGCAGAAGATTGAACTACTTTGAGGGAGGATTACATCTTTTTTATCGTGAGAGGGAAAGAGATTCTGTGAATATATGTTAATTTCTGAAAAGATAAAGCATAGAGCTGCAACTGCAAACATCTGTCTGTCCACATTACAGATGTTCTGCCTGAGGCTTGTTTTCTGATCCCATCTCTAGGTAACAACAAAAAAATGAGTTCACAACTCCATAGTGTTCCTTCTTTCTTGTTGTGCTCTATAACCGCTAATTGGAAGCAACAGGCAGGTTCTCAGGACTCGATCCTGTCTTCAGATACGCACATGCACGGCTGAGCGCATTGTAGAGCCAGCCAGTGTCGCAGCCAGAAGGGGAATCAAAATGCCTTACAAGGCGGGCTCTGTGCTCAGAGGTGGATATGGGGCCCTGAGCTGCTTCAACGTTTAGGTACCTAAATGCAGCTCAGCTGACTCCACTGGTTTCAAATAGAGGTTAAATTTTCTAAAGATTTCTGTGCTTGTCTGCCAGGTTGTCATCAATTCTGCGCTTTGATGTGAAGCATTCTATAATAAAGATCTCTTTTAGTTTTACTACGCTTCTCCACCTTTGTTGGATTCACCCAGCTTGAGATCCTTTAAGGGATGTCCTGGCGAGACAGGGCACAGCGTGTCAGAACTACACTCTTTTCAGCAATGGCTAAGTCTCGATTCTTCAGAAGAGTGCGATCAAATCACTAAGAGGTACATATGTTATATTTTGCTGATATATTATTCCTGGCCAAAACCAGTGACTAGATGGAGCACTTATGGGAGGATTTATAGGCCTTTAAAGTTTTATTGAGTTTGATAACTGTAGGAGAAAGAAATACCAGTTACATAATTCAGGAACACACAGCTTGCCTTGTGTATTTCCAATACCGTCAACTGGTGAGTCCTATCAAGATTTTTGTCAGGATACTGAATCTGTGTGAATGCCTCCACAGTTATCTGCCTGCATATAGTGTGCCGATCTGTATAAATCTGCTGTGTACAGAATCTATGTTAACAGCTTGTGCTGAGGAATTTGAAGCTTACTTGCCATTAGACCAATTTTTAAAACATTACTTTTAGCAAAAATATCTCACCTTTTCTGTTCTGATGCATTGATTTCCAACCTGCCAACTAGCTTGTTAGGAATACTTAGAAAAACGCAATGTTTCTTTTGTAGTTTCATTATTATTACCGTATTGCTGGGGCTGACTTAGGATGTTTGTATTTATTCATGATAATTTATTCATTACTTCATTTGCAGATAGTGCATGTAGTTAATAACATATGGGAACCCTTTCCAAAAATTTGAACCTGCCAAATGAAAGCACGCTTCAGGACTGCGTCATCCCTATTTTCTAAACCAGAGCCTTCATTCTCACAGAATTAGTTTGCAGAGCTTTTCAGGGGAAAGAGAGATGTCCAGAAACCAATGCATCTGTCATGAAACATTTTCTGTGAAAATATTTACTGATTTATGAGAAAACGTTGAAAATTCATCAGGTATCCCTCAACCATGCTGCGCTTCATTTTCATCAAAGCCAAGTGGACATGGCAGAAGCATGCTGACTGGATCTCTAGTCAGCAGATCCTACACAGGCCCTGCTCACATGTTCTGCTGGACAGCAGATGATGAGAGTACATGGTAGCATCATCATTGTCCAGAGGTCATTCATAAACTAGCCGGGGTATAGTGCTCATTAGATCTCGCTTTGGAGCCCAGTTGCTCCTCATTTGAGAGCTGATGCATAACAGACAGCCTCACAGACAGACAGAGTCTGTTTCTTGCCTGGTTCTGTTACCTTTTCTGCTCAGCTGATACAGATACTGTGACCCAGTAGCACAGCAGGATTTTATTTTCCATAATTCCAATGGTGTTTTTCACTGTTAGAATTACCACCACAAATCATCGCTGCAGCTGCTCTTTTCACCAAGAAATGACAAGTTATTAAAGAAAAACGCTTGAAGACATTTAAACAGAAAGCTGATATTCCCATTTACCCCTTGACAATATATCAGCTGCACTCAGCGACAGGGCGAGACAATTTTTAAAGAGCCTCCCTGGTATACTGCACTCCCTCTTCTTCCTCCACTACTTTTCCCTCTCTCACTTGCCACATGGAAATTCAGAACATTTCCCAAAAATAGAGTTCAGATCTGAAGCCTGGATATGTATGTGCTGGTAGCTTGTAATTCTTGACATACTTCTGGTGGCTTCAAAGAGCACCTGCCAACTGTTGGTCTTGAAGCAGTGAGACCAGCTCATAGCTGCAGCAGCTGAAGAAGCACCAGCCCACGGAGTTCCCTGCCTGGTAAAAGCCGTTCAGCTCAAGACAAACCAGAGCTCTGAAATAAGTATTTAACATAAGTTGGTCCAGCTGAGACCATATCTTCTACCTTCTTCCTACTTTGGTAGTTCACTTTGTAATGGTTTAGCCACACTTCTCCCCACCAGGACTCAGCGTTGGAAATAGGCCCTGACTGACTAAAAGTAAGAAGAGAGCT
The DNA here is from genome assembly GCF_000703405.1 of Apaloderma vittatum. Lineage (NCBI taxonomy): Eukaryota > Metazoa > Chordata > Aves > Trogoniformes > Trogonidae > Apaloderma > Apaloderma vittatum. The sequence goes on from NW_009725657.1 coordinate 122,030, forward strand.
TGTGCACAAATTTCCATGCACCAGGATTATTTCTACTGTGGCACATCCCCTTTTCATTTCTGTTTTTCCTCTTTCTACTTAAGCAGTTCAAGAAGAAACTAACATATAAAGCCATAGATAGAAAGAGGTATCCCTGTCTTTTTGACCAGCATACTCCTGGGTGCAGTGGGGATACAAGGAATGGGCACAGATCCTTTCTTTTTTAGCAATCTCTGCTTCACCATGTAAAACATACCTCATCTAAATATTTTAGCTGATAGTAGCTTTTAAGAGAAGAACTAGTTGAGATCAGTTCCTTCAACAGATTAACACTGTATATACAGAAATATTATGGTTTTGATTTCTGTTGCAATGTTATATAACATTTATACAGCACTTTCTTCAAGCAGAGCTCTGTATGTACATGTTAAATGTTACTGTAAACGTGCTTACTCTTAAAAGGAAGCATAGAGAAATCTTTGCTACCTCTCTGAATACAGAGAAAAGTGAAAGATGAATCAAAGTCCTCGTTAATTAACCACTTGCAACTGGATTACTTGCTTTTTAGGGGAACATTTCTTCTACCTGAACCTGGACAACCGACTTTTAGACAGCCAGCACAGGATAAAATATATCACAGTAGTTTAACTCTGTATTTCTGTTGGCATGATCTTTGATTGAGTCCTCAGGAACATATGGAGTGCACTGAGTGAGAATAGATTCAGTGATGCTCTTCGTGTCTGCTGGCTGGAAAGTAATTGTAGCAGAAAAAGAAGAAATCACCAACTTGTACTGGCATGTTCTTCTGCTTGCTTAGGTTTATAAATGTAAGTATCCATGGCCAGCAAAGACTTGGCAATAAGTGAACGCCAATTTCAGGCAGCTATTGGTGAATGAGATGCAATGGTGACAACATACTCTTGTGTCATTTGGCTACAAATAGTTGCTATGAATCTATTCCAAAACAATTAATTAGCTGTTGTTCCCAGAGGTTTTCTGGCCTGCTATGGCACACAATAAAACAATTTAAGATGGTTTGGTGATTATTGTAACTAACTAGGACTTAAATGTTCTCAGCTGAGTTCCTTGTTTGCCACAGACTTCGAGCCTGACCTAGGACAAAACATTTAATCTCACTGTGCCAGACAGAAGTGTTGTGAGGATGCATTGGTAAGTCTGTAGGAGGCACACAGATACTGTCACTGTAGATGGTGTATGAAATAGCACAACAGTTACAACTTGGAACTGGCATATACAGCACCATGCGGAATCTCTCAGTCAGAGAAGAACATAAATAGAATCATGGAATCATAGAAAAACACATTGGAAGAGACCTTAAGGATCATTTGGTCCAGCTTTTCTTGACAAAAATTCAGTCTAGATAAGGCGGCCCAGCACACTGTCAAGTTGAATCTTAAAATTGTCCAATGTTGGGGAATTCACCACTTCCCTGGGAAGATTATTTCAATGTCTGATGGTTCTCATGGCTCTCATTCGGCCACGCCGTTGGAAGAAAGCTGTGGAAAAGTGTGCTTACAAAGTCATTGCAGAAAATTCAGGAAAAAACTGTCTTGTATAATTGCAAGTTCTTACCACAATCATAAAACAAAAAAGTGAAAAGTGCATCTGCACTTTAGGTGTTGTGGTGGATTGACCTTGGCTGGTTCCCAGACCCCCAGTCCACCTGCTTTCTCACTCCCCCTCCTCGACAGGACAGAGGAGTAAGGTGAAAAACCACGTGGCTCAATGTAAAGACAGGGAAATCACTTGAAAATCAAGGGGAGTAGGGGGTTGTGGTTGCTCAGTAACAGCTCCTCTTTGCCTCTTCTTCTTCCCTTTCCTCCCTCTGCTCCCCTGAGCTCTCTCCATCATGGCCGCAGCGACTCTGCCCCAGTGCCTGCGTCATCTCCTCCTCCTCCCTTTGCTGGGACCTGGGTGCATGCAGGGCTCTTCCTCGTACTTTGTTCCCTCAGTCTATCAATGTTTTTCCCTTTCTCACAGGCGCTTTCCCACCAGCCTCTCTGTGGGGCTCGGCTCTGCCTGTGGTGGGACCGGCTGGAACCGGCTGGGGTTGGGCGGGG
>NW_009725657.1:124120-125713 GCF_000703405.1 Apaloderma vittatum
CTGGACCCGGCTGGATCCGGTGCAGGGCAGCGCCTCAGCACCCCTCCGAGGCAGCACCCAGTGCAGGTTGGACCGAGCAGGAGCTGGCCCCAATATCTTCTCTCTGTGCCTCGGCCGATGAGGCATAAGCAGTAAATCTATAGCCCCTCTCTTTGCTCAATAGCTGCTCTGAGTGCGTGTGTTTCTTTAGGAGCAATAAATAGATTTTTTTTTTTTTTTTCTCTGTAGAAGCTATAGGGGATGAACTAGCTCTGTTGATCAGGAATCCCTGACCGATTTTAAAGTGTTTTGTCCTCAGGGGTTTTGCTGATCTTTATACTGAATGTACTAAGTGCTAACAGGTAGTAATGCACGGTCTTAAAAAATAAGGTACTCTCCACTCCCAATCTCAGAAGAAAATACAAGCAGTTCCAGCTGCTTTGAGGAAGAACACTGTGCCATTGGCCTAGAGAAAAGTGAGCTGGGGAAAGGTCTAAGATTTAGATGCTGGAAGAAGTCACGATCCAGACTTCCAGTCTCAGCTCCACCAAGATGAATTTATTGAGAAAATGTAGGTGATCGACAAAAGTTGTTTATAGGGATGGTTTGTTGGGTCTCAAGTCTGCTGTTGCTCGCTGTGGCTCTCTGAGCCTCGTCTGAACGCAGCAACAGGCTCGCTGCAGCGAGGCTGCTCTGAACAGGCTTTTGATAACAAGCCTGTGTAGAGCAACTCATCTCAACTACACGTAAGAACCAAAGGTTTTCTTGCGATAGTTAAACACTCCTGCTTGAGAATGTGACCGTCACGGTGTCCTGAGCAGCGTTTTGAAGAGCACTGATTTTTGAAGAGCAAGTTTAGAATAACAATACGGACAGTAGGAGTGCAGAGTGGCCTGTGAATATATTCAGGGTAATCGATGGATACCCATGGGACCATCAGGCATTTCAGGGTTAGCTCATCTCTTAATTTACCGTTAGATACTTTTCCAGCTGAACGCACGCTGGGGCTGAAATGCAGAAGAAAGAAATGAGCAATAGGAAGAGAGAGCAGAGCCTTGCTTTTGAGTATGGAAATTACTCTTCAAATGTCTTTGTTGACAGCTGGCATGGCACAAAATAAACATAGGTCTATTTGCAAGTAAGCAAGAATTAGCATAAACAGCAGCTGCTGTATTACCAGGAAACATGTAACAATAAAGAAATTTTTTCTGCCTTCAGAAACAAAGGTAGGTAAAAAGCCTGCATGAAATAATGATTTAGTTAACCACCTGTTAAAGTTCTGGCAAAATGAAAGAGCTATTTGTTGATAACATAAACATTTTTCTGAATCAGGCTTTCTAATTAAAACTGAACCTATCCTTCTGATAAAAAAAAAAAATTCAGTGTGGTATCAAAAATGTCCTCTTTCTCACCCCTCCTCTCTCCCATATCAGGAGATTTCCTACAGTTGCCTTTTCAGTTGCTTTCTTGCCGCATCCAGAAAATAGTTTCACATTTCTCTGAGGTTGTTTGGAAGTAATTTCTTGCTCCCTCTTCTCCAGCTACATAGCGTATAAAGACAAGTCAGGCCATTGGGCTGTATAATTGTATTTATGACCGAATCCCCTTCAGCAG